>NW_028270151.1:68751737-69009237 GCF_037043375.1 Chiloscyllium plagiosum
AGATGGCAATGTGCATGTGTCTTGTTACAATCAGATGAGGAAGGGTGAATTGACTTTCCTCTTTATAACCCACTTAGTTGAATTAAAAGATTTTTCATTCTTTGCAGCATGCAGCAATATCTCACTTCAACTAACTGCAATTTGCAAGTTCAGAAGGAAGCAGCCAATTACAAGATTTTCTTGTGTTAAAGAACAATAAGTTTGGTACCAACTAACACCAAGAAAAGTAATTAACCATAACAAACAAATGCATGCATACTTGTAGTTATCTTGGAGTTCTCGATGAATGGATGTTTCTCTGAATTGTTTTTTGCTGAATGTTGTCTTTTAAGAGGTTGAGGGCAAGACAGGGAGAGAGAGAGAGAGAGATTGTGTATTCCTGTATCTGGCTTCATTGCTTTATACAAGCTGGATAATCTGCAGGTGACTTCCATCCTGATGTGTGAAAAGTTCAGAAAGGCATAAATCAAACTAGAGATAAAGGTCTGAGTGACTGATTTCAGTCATTTTGTTGGCATGCTCATTTCAGTTCAGACAGGATCTTATTATTTAAGATTTCATGAACTGGTTCAACTTGTGGACATACCAGTAATGTGGTCAACTTAAGTTTGCATGTTTCCCTTTGTAAACTGATTTTAGTTTATGAATGGTCTCAGGTATTACAATGAGACAATGAAAGTCAAAAGTTGATTGTCCATTTTTAGCTCTATAATAACAATCTGCTGGAAGAGTTTTTACAAATATATTAAAGACAAAGGTCAACTAGGGAGAGAATAGGGCCCCTCAAAGATCAGCAAGGTGGCCTTTGTGTGGAGCCACAGGAGATGGAAGAGATACTAAACAGATATTTTGCGTTAATGTTTACTGTAGAAAAAGACATGGAAAATATAGAATGTAGGGAAATAGATGGTGACATCTTGAAAAATGTCCATATTACAGAGGAAGAAGTGCTGGATGTCTTGAAACGCATAAAGGTGGATAAATCCCCAGGACCTGACCAGGTGTATCCTAGAACTCTGTGGGAAGCTAGGGAAGTGATTGCTGGGCCTCTTGCTGCTCTGCATCATCAATAATCACAGGTGAGGTGCCGGAAGAATGGAGGTTGGCAAACATGGTGCCACTATTTAAGAAAGATGGTGCCACTATTTAAGACCAGTGAGCTTGATGTTGGTGGTGGGCAAGTTGTTGGAGGGAATCCTGAGGGACAGGATGTACATGTATTTGGAAAGGCAAGGACTGATTAGGGATAGTCAACATGGTTTTGTGCATGGGAAATCATGTCTCACAACTTGATTGAGATTTTTGAAGAAGTAACAAAGAAGATTGATAAGGGCAGAGTGATAGATGTGATCTATATGGACTTCAGTAATGCGTTCGACAAGGTTCCCCATGGGAGACTGGTTAGCAAAGTTAGATCTCATGGACCACACGTGGAACTAACAATTTGGATACAGAACTGGCTCAAAGATAGAAGACAGAGGATGGTGGTGGACGGTTGTTTTTCAGATTGGAAGTCTGTGACCAGTGGAGTGCCACAAGGATTGGTGCTGGGTCCACTACTTTTCGACATTTATATAAATGATTTGGGTGTGAAGTTAAAAGGTATAGTTAGTAAGTTTGCAGATGACACCAAAACTGGAGGTGTAGTGGACAACAAAGAAGGTTACCTTGGATTACAATGGGATCTTGATCAGATGGGCCAATGGGCTGAGGAGTGGCAGATAGAGTTTAATTTAGATAAATGCAAGGTGCTGCATTTTGGAAAAGCTAATCTTAACAGCACTTGTACACTTAATGGTAAGGTCCTCGGAGTGTTGCTGAATAAAGAGACCTTGGAGTGCAGGCTCATAGCTCCTTGAAAGTGGAATCGCAGGTAGATAGGATAGTGAAGAGGGCGTTTGGTATGCTTTCCTTTATTGGTCAGTGTATTGAGTACAGGAGTTGGGAGGTCATGTTTCAGCTGTACAGGACATTGGTTAGGCCACTGTTGGAATATTGCATGCAATTCTGGTCTCCTTCCTATTGGAAGGATGTTAGATTAGATTAGATTAGATTACTTACAGTGTGGAAACAGGCCCTTCGGCTCAACAAGTCCACACCGCCCCGCCGAAGCGCAACCCACCCATATGCCTGCATTTACCCCTTACCTAACACTACGGGCAATTTAGCATGGCCAATTTACCTGACCTGCACATCTTTGGACTGTGGGAGGAAACCGGAGCGCCCGGAGGAAACCCACGCAGACATGGGGAGAACGTGCAAACTCCACACAGTCAGTTGCCTGAGGCGGGAATTGAACCTAGGTCTCTGGCACTGTGAGGCAGCAGTGCTAATCACTGTTACACCGTGCCGCCCATGTTGTGAAACTTGAAAGGGTTCAGAAAAGATTTACAAGGATGTTGTCAGTATTGGAGGATTTAAGCTATAGGGAGAGGTTGAATAGGCTGGGGCTGTTTTCCGTGGAGCATTGGAGGCTGAGGGCTGACCTGAATGAGGTTTATAAAATCTTGAGGGGTACTGATAGGGTAAATACACAAGGTCTTTTCCCTGGGATGGGGGAGTCCAGAACTAGAGGGCATAGATTTAGAGTGAGTGGGGAAAGATATAAGAGACACCTAAGGGGGCAACATATTCATGCAGAGGATGGTACGTGTGTGGAATGGACTGCCAGAGGATGTGGTGGAGGCTGGTACAATTGCAACATTTAAGAGGCATTTGGATGGGTATATGAATAGAAAGGGCTTGGAGGGATATGGGCCAGGTGCTGGCAGATGGGACTAGATTGAGTTGGGTTATCTGGTCAGCATGGACAGGTTGGACCGAAGGGTCTGTTTCTTTGCTCTATGACTCTAAGTCTAATAGTTTGTAATGGAATCACCAGCAGCTGATGGCAACAGTGAGGAAGAGTAGTTGGAGCAGTCGAATAGTCCCTCTCTCGGGGGAAAAGAAAAGGTAGTCTTTGATGAAAAGATAAAAATTAGTCAATACCAGGTTATAGACCAACAGGTTTATTTGTATGCACTAGGTGTAAGAGCGCTGCTCCTTCATCAGGTAACTCGTGGCCTCGTGGAATGAATGAGCAGACAATCAAATGATTCCTCAACCCTATGTAAAACCACACACATCATTCCATATAAATGCTGTAAATACATCAGTGATTAATCTTAATTTCGCTTCATATTTGTAATGACCTGATGCCACTCAAGGTGTGACATTCTGCTCAGAACTCTAAAAGTTTTCAAGTATCTGAGAATTAGGCTGGTTTTTTTTGTCATCACTGCTTCTGAAGACACAACTGGTCAACATCAGGCCTTGCCAGAGTGTCACAAAAGCAGAGTTCCTATTTGTTCTAATTCTGCTCTCAAGAAAACTAAAATGGTGTCTAGTTTTGAATGTCTCCTCGACTGTCAGCTGAAGATAAATATTGAAGACAATGATCTTAAAACTATAGAATTACTGTATTAGGTATAAAATACTATTGCATTATGTAACTCTCCAATCACACGTGACATCTTAGAGTCCTAATACTCAAAGTATCTTTAAAATACCCCCAAATTACAACTCATCAAAACAAATTGGAAATGACTGTGAATTAACTGTGTTATTTCTTCTTTGCATTTTTAGAAATGTGACTCAAACAATAAGTCACAGGGCCACCATGCTGACAATAAACCAATTTGGTTATGAGTAAACATCTTACCTCCACTAAATTTCACTTTGTAATAAAGAAGTGTTGATAATGTCACTTTAAAGTGTAATAAACCAAACGTAGAACAATACTCCATCCATGACTGAAGGAACCTTTTGGATTTCTATGCAAAACTTTTCTGTTGTTCTGATGAACTTGGAAAACTGACAGCTTGCATCCCCTCTGTGTTCTCCTCTGTGTTTTCCTGTGTTTTTCATGATTTATTTCACTGATATTAATCATCCACAAATCTTCTTTGTAGGAGTGATAAGAAACGCTGGGTCCATGCACTTGTCCCAAATCGAAGAACAAAGTATGTTTCTCCCAGCTCATTGCATTGGGGTAAGACTTTATGTCATAATTTATTCCTACCCAGATATCTAACTAAGCTTGCTTTTGTTTTTGATCAGGAGTGAGTTTTTCTCTCAATTCTTATACTAATGTTTGATGAGCAGGTGAATGGTAGCTCCTGATGTCCAGCTAGAACCAACCAAAAAGTAGAAGGAGCTTTCCTGCACCAAAATTACAGTATATCTGACCCAGAACTAAGTGCCTATCTCACCCAGGTTTTTACAAGAACTGACAATGATTTCATGATCATCATTGGATGTTTAATCTGAGTAGCCAAAGCATTACCTGGATCTCTGGATTAATAGTCCAGCAACAATACCACGATACCACATTTTGCCCCCAACCCCCTCAAACACTTCAGCTTCTAGAACTCTACCCAAACTTCTGGAAGACGGATAATGACTATTAGTAAGTTTTTCACCAGACATGATAACAAAACAAATCCTGTACCCGAAGAGGCTCCACAAATATTCCCATCCTCGATGATGGGGGAGTCCAGCACATCAGTGCAAAACCAAGAACTGAAACATTTGCAACAATGTCAGCACAAAATATCAAGTGGATAATCCACCTCGGCTACTTCTGGAGTCTCCAGCATCACTGATGCCAGTCTTCGGCCAAGCTGATTTAATTCACATGATATTAAGAAATGAGAAACAACACTGGATACTTCAAAGGCAATGGACCCTGACAACTTTCTGACAATGGCACTGAAGACTTGTTTTCCAGAGCATGCCATACCATGCACCGAGCCAAGCTGTTCTAGAATGGCTACAACACTGGCATTTAACCAGCAATGTGAAAAATTCTCCAGGTCTATCCTGGAAACAAAATGCAGGATAAAATCAATACAGCCTCATTATCGACTTTGGTCATCTGTAAAGCAATGAACAAGTTCTTCAACAGTGCTATCAAGCTTGCTTAATGATAACGGGCTCACTAACGTTCAGCATGAGTTCTGTCAGGGGCATTCACCTTCTGGGCTCATTGCAATCTTGATTCAAACATAAACAAAAAGCTCAATTCCAGAATTAAGGTGAGAGTGACTGCCTTTGACATGGAATTTGACCAGGCATGACATCAAGGTACCTAATGAAACTAGAGTCAATGGGAATTAGAAGGAAAGTGTCCACCAGTTGGACATGTACCAAAGGAAGATGGCTGTGATTGTTGGAGGTCAGTCATCTCAGCTTCAGGACATCACTACAATAATTATTCAGAGTAGTGTCATCTTCAGATGCTTCATCAATGACCTTCTTTCCATCATAAGGCCAGAAGTAGGGATGTTGGCTGATGATTGCACAATGTTCAACACTTTCCATGACTTCATATACTGAACAGTCCAGATAATATCAAGCTTTGGCCGTTAAGTAACAAGTAACATTTATCCCACAAAAGTACCAGGCAATGAACATCAACAAGAGAGAATCTGACCATTGACATTCAATGATATTCACAAAGCTAGGTCCTCCACTATCAACAACCTGGGTGTTACCATTGACAAGAAACTGAACTTGACTAACCACATGAATACCGTGGCCTCAAGAGCAATCAGAAGCTATGAATTTGAAGCAAGTACTTTATCTCTTTATTACCCAAAACCTGACCATCATCAACAATGCACACGTTTGGAGTATGATGAAATACTCTCTGCATACTTAGATGAGTGCAACTCCAACAATACATGAGAAACTTGAAACCATCCGGGACAAAGCAGCTTGCACATCCACAAACATTCATGTCTCCACAGTCGCAGCAGTCTATTACAACTAAAAGATGCACTGTAAAAATTCCCCTCAGCTCCTTGGACACTACCTTTGGTCTTCTTCCTATCGGAAAGAAACTTGAAAGGGTTCAGAAAAGATTCACAAGGATGTTTCCAGGGTTGAAGGGTTTGAGCTATAGGGAGAGGCTGAACAGGCTGTTTTCCCTGGAGCGTTGGAGGCTGAGGGGTGACCTTATAGAGGTTTACAAAATTATGCAGGCCATGGATAGGATAAATGAACAAAGTCTTTTCCCTAGGGTGGGGGAGTCCAGAACTAGAGGGCATAGGTTTAGGGTGAGAGGGGAAAGATATAAAACAGACCTAAGGGGCAACTTTTTCATGCAGAGGGTGATATGTATATGGAATGAGTTGCCAGAGGAAGTGTGGAGGCTGGTACAATTGTAGCATTTAAAAGACGTTTGGATGGGTATATGAATAGGAAGGGTTTAGAAGGATATGGGCCAAGTGCTGGCAGGTGTGACAAGATTGAGTTGGGATATCTGGTCAGCATGGACAGGTTGGACCGAAGGTTCTGTTTCCATGCTGAACATCTCTATGACTCGATGACCACTACCAACTAGAGCCACAAGGGCAATAAATACATGGTAACACCACCACTAGCCAGTTCCCCATCAAGCTAGTCATCATCCTGACTGGGAAATATATCACGCTTCCTTCAATGTTGCTGATTTAAAATGCAGGAATTCCCTACCTAAAAGCACTATGATCATACTTACCTCAAATGGACAGCAGCAGTTCAAGAAGGCAGTTAACTAGCCACCACTTTCTCAAGAATAACTATAGATGGGCAACCAATGCTGGCCTAGCCAGCAAAATCCATAATCCCATGAATGAATCGAACAAAAGGTGTTCTATAGCATATACTGAACAACTCCCTGTTGGCATTAGCGATTTAAAACAATTCCAGAGATATTCACGCACTTATCAGTGCATCAGGAGACAGTACAAATTAAACAGCAACTAACCCGAAAGTATTGGGATAGTCACAGTGACAAGAGTTTAGAGGAGGCGGATTTCTCAAAATATATCCGGGGGAGCTTTTTGTCAAACTAGGGATGATGCTGAGCTGGATCTGGTTCTGGGGAAAGAAGCCAGGCAAGTGTTCGATGTGGCAATGGGGGACCATTTCAACGATAGCTACCATAACTCAGTACAGTTCAAATTTGTTCTGAACAAGGAGAAAGATGGCATGCAAAAGATGGTTTTGGACTGGGGGAAGGCAGATTTTATTAAAATAGAGCAGAATCTGGCCACAGTAAATGGGGAACAGCTCCTTGCGAGATAGTCTACAGCAGTGGAGGCTCAGACAGGAGCTGGGGAGAGTGCAGGTTCAAACATGTACCCCTTAGAGGGAAATGTAGGAGCAATAAGTCCAGAGAACCTTGGATGTGTCAGAAAATTCTGGACTGGATGAGGAGGGAGAGTAGTGCTTTTAGCAAGTCCAAAGGGAGCAATTCAGTTGTGGCCCGAGAGGAATACAGGAAGTGCAGGAGGGAACTTAAGAAGGCAATTAGAAAAGCCAAAAGGAGACATGAGAAAGGACTTGCAAACAGGATTAATGAGAATTCTAAGTTATTTTATAAATACCTTAAAGGGAAGAGGTTAATCGGGGAAAGTGTAGAGCCTCTTAGGAACTAAGGGAAGAGCATGTCTATGAAACTGCAGGATATTGGAAGAGTGTTAAATGAATATTTCCTTTCGGCATTCACGCTGGTGAAGAAGTAAACAGATTACGGAATTCAGGAAAAGGGGCTGTGAGAAACTTGCATGGTTTGACATAGGAGATGGGGAGGTATTGGAGGCTCTGTCAAGCTTAATAACAGACAAATCCCGGATGAATTGCATCCCTGCCTGCTGTGGGAGGCCAGGCAGGAAATCGCAGGGAGTCTGACACAAATTTGCAGTTCCTCTGTAGCCACGGGGGCAGTGACACAGGACTGGAGGACGGCTAATGTGGTTGTACTTTTTAGGAAGGATAATAGAGGTGAACTAGGAAATTACAGACTAGTCAGTTTCATGTTGGTGGTCGGGAAACTATTGCAGAAAATTCTGAAGGAGTGAATTAATACCCACTTGGAAAGGCATGGGTTAATTAGGGATAGTCAGCATGGCTTTGTCAGAGGGTGATCATCCTAACAAATTTGTTAGATTTTTTTTAAAATGCGATCAAGTGTGTGTATAAGGGAAGTGCAATTTATATGGATTTTCGCAAAGCTTTTGACAGGGCACAATTGGGAGATTGATTGAAAAGGTTAGAGCGCATGGAATTGAGGGAAACTTGGTGGGATTGATCAGAAACTGCCTTAGTAATAGGACACAAAGGGTACTTGTGGAAGTCTGTTTGAGTAACTGGAGGCCAGTGTTTAGTGGTGTACCGCAAGGATCTTTATGGGGACCCTTGTTGTTTGTTACATACATAAATGACCTGGATGAAAACGTGAGGGGAATGTTAAGCAAATTTGCAGACAACACCAAGATTGGTGGAGTTATTAACAGCAAAGAAGATAGTTGTAGGTCAAAGGTAGATACAGATGGGTTGAAGATGATATTTAACCCTGATAAGTGCGAGGTCATGCACTTTGGAAGAAGAAACAAGATTAGGGTGTGTTTGATGAATGACAGGATACTGGGTAGCTTAAAGGAACAGAAAGAAATTGGGTAATCATTCGCATATCCCTGAAGTTGGCAGAGCATGGGAATAAGATATTTAAGAATTGACACTTGCTTTCATCCGTCGTGGCATAGAGTACAAGAGCAAGAAGGTAATGTTCGAATTGTACAGAACACTGGTCAGGCCACAGTTGGAGCACTGTGCAGTTTTGGTCACCTCACTCTGGAAAGGATGTGATACTGCTAGAGGGGGTTCACCAGGATATTGCCTGCGATGGAGAAATTAAGCTATAAGGAGCTATAAGGCAACTGGCTGTGTGGAGTTTGCACATTCTCCCCGTGTCTGCGTGGGTTTTCTCCGGGTGCTCCGGTTTCCCCCCACAGTCCAAAGATGAGCAGGTCAGGTGAATTGGCCATGGTAAATTGCCCATAGGTTAGATGCGTTAGTCAGAGAGAAATGGGTCTGGGTGGGTTACTCTTCAAAGTGTCGGTGTGGGCTTGCTGGGCCGAAGGGCCTGTTTCCACAGAGTAGGGAATCTAAACAAAAGGAGAGACTAGATAGGCTTGTATGAGGAGTGTGAGGGGGACATGATTGAGGTGCATAAGATTATGAAGAGGATGAATAGAGAGCAGCTGTTCCACTTGGTGGAGGGGTCAATCACAAGAGGGCACAGTTTGGTAAAGGGCAGGAGATTCAGAGGGGTTTTGGGGAAAAAAAACTTTTTCACTTGGGGAGGTAGTGAGAATCTAGAAAGCATTACCTGGGAAGATAATGGAGGCTGGAAAACTTACAACCTTTAAAAAAGAATTTGGATGAGCACTTCAAATATCATAACATTCAAGGATATAGGAAAGTGCAGGAAATTGGGATTAGCACACCTTTAGTGGTAGTTACTGTCAGTGCAGACTTGATGGGCCGAAGGGCCTTTTCAGCAATGTATGAATCTGTAAATCAACTGAATGATCCTTTAGATGGTGTTGCTGAACCTTAGGAAGTTGGACTAGCTCACAGCTTTGAAATACCATGGAATCAACTTTTGCCAACAAAATGAAATGAAATGAAACTTGTGACAAACCTTAATGTGGTTCCTCCGGTCAAACACCACTACTACTGCCACTATGATATGAGGTGAGTATTCCCCATCTGTTGTTAGTTCTTTAACATATACCATGAAGACTGCATTCTTGTTCAGGCAGATATCTTACAGTTTATGAACAACAGTAAATATTTATATTATTATGGGTTTGGAGGAATATGGGCCAGGTGCTGGCAGATGGGACTAGATTGGGTTGGAATATCTGGTTGGCATGGACAGGTTGGACCAAATGGTCTGTGTCCGTGCTGTACATCTCTATGACTCTATGACTCTGCTTTGCACAGAGTCGTACTAATGTTACATGCATGATACATAACTGTAACATTACACATAGCGACTGACTACATACAAGATTGTACTGTGACAGCTGAAGATGAGACAAGGGCATTTATACTAGAACATCACGTTATGATATGATCTAACTATCTTAAAAGTATACTGCCTTTTGGGGATCGATGCAATGATGTGAAAAAACTTTAGTTGTCCAACAGCAGACCATTATGTTCAGTTGTAGATAAACCATTGCCATCGTTTGTTATAATCTTACTGGTGTTCTGTGATCTCTACTAGATTGTCCCCAAGTACAGTGTATTCAGAGGTATACTGCACAGGAACCTGATGAGCTTTCCTTAGAAGCTGCTGACATCCTCAATGTTGTGGATTGCTCACAAGATGGTAAACATCACTTTTTGTTGCAAAGTAAATTTGTAAATTTATAAATTTAAATAAGCAACTCATCTTAACCTTGTTTTACACAATCATTGCAAGTTTTATTCCTGCAGTGACAGATTCTCTTTGCTTTTAATGCTGCAGATCACTGGGGGATCAAAAGAAAAAAAATGAAATTAGGTATTATAGCACTTTAGTTGGATGTTCAGTGGCAAGTATCAACAAAATGCGCAGATTGTCTGGAAGGAAATGACATCTGGTCGCACTTCCTTTTCATTGCGCCTCCAGAATATTCTTGTAACGACATTGCACAATGAAAATTGAACTGAGAGGAACAGTCCCCGCCAGGGGCTCGGTTGGTAGTTCTCTTGCCTCTGGATCAGAAGGTTGTGGGCTCAATGCAAAAACAAAGGCAGACACTTCAATAGAGGACTGTTGCAGATTCTGCCTTTTGAGATGAGCTGACAAACTGAGGTCCCATCTGACCTCTCAGGTGGATGTGTAATCTCATGTGGTGCAATTTCAAGGAAGAGCAAGGGTTAATATTTGATGTGAGATCCAAAATGCCCATGGAGCTGTCAGTTTTTGCTCATGACGAGGATGAATTGCACAGCTTTTCTAACAGGTGGTGTGCAGAATTTCAGCAGCATGTCAGAGTGCACAAAAGAAGTCAAGAAAGATCATTTCCATCTTCAGGCCTTAGTGGAAACTTCATTCAACATGTGAGATTATTGTCAGAGCTTACTCAGAGCAGCTGTAGCTGACCATAAAGTCTGTTTTTTTTGATAGTGGGATGGGGGGGTTTGATGGTGGTTAGCATAGCTGTTTCATGGTGGCACACAGTTTGCATAGCAGGAGGCCTTACAGGACCTTGTATATTTTGGAAGCAAGGAGGTGGGGTGGTAGCTGTGTGGCTCACCAAATGATTTCACGATCTCAACAATGGCCACTGTCTTTCATTGGCATCTGATGTTTGGAATGGTGCCAAGCTATGAATGTTGGTAACAGATTTAATGGTCTGACTTGATCAACATCAGGGTGCTGTCCATTTCCTTTTGCGTGGAGAGGTTTACCTCATGTGCAACATCGGATTCTTTGACTCACCATTTGTGTTTGTCAGGTCTTTTTGCATGCTGCCCAGGTGTCATCATCCGGGTCAAAAAGTGTGGTGCTGGAAAGCATTTTGGTAGGTGTGAAGGCTCCATGGTTGTGAGCAGGAGCACCCAGCTTAACAATGTATAACAAAGAATTTCGACAAGTATCACATTTGGATAAAACCCCAGCCCTCTGCCTTCTCCGCCTGTGACTGGTTGTTTACCAGGAAAGCAAAGACATTGTTTGTGCTGGTAACCAGTTATCGGTCAGCCGTTTTTTGTTTCACTTGTCTGGCCTGCCAGTTGGGCGAAATTTCTGATGCTTTTCCCAACAGCTTAAAAAGAGATCAGGGATGGGGTAGAGAGCGAGAGAGATAACAGGGACAAATGGCAAGGGAATACTCAATTTTACTGTCACAGGCAGTACACTGCATATCCTGGGAATAGGAGCTCCGATATCATATATTTTTCACTGTCTCCTTGGTAAAGCAGAATTCCTACATGCTTCGTGCTAGTGGCAAAGACAAGAATATGAACATTTGGCTGTGAGCAGGCAACAATTTTATTTAATTAGGACCTTTAATGTAGGAATGTGACCCATGTTGCATCCCTGAGGGCATTGAAAAGCAAAATATAACATTGAGCAGCATTGTGATATTTGGACAGATGATCAATAGATTGGTCAGATGGGTTTTAAACAAGGAGAACAGGATAGACAGAGAAGTTTTGAGCAGGAATTCAAGAGCTTACAACTAAGGCAACTGAAGTACAGCTACTAATAGTGGAGTGTTTAGATCTGGGGATATTCAAAGAGCCACAATTAGATGGGTGTGGATAACACAGAAGCTTGTTAGGTTGTAGGAGATTGCACAGGTAGTGAAGGATAATTGAGGTAATTTGGAAGGAAGGAAGAGAATTTTCAAATCCAGATGTTACTTGACAGAGAGCTAGGGTAGAGCTGAAAATGTGTTGCTGGAAAAGCGCAGCAGGTCAGGCAGCATCCAGGGAACAGGAGAATCGACGTTTCGGGCATAAGCCCTCCTTCAGGAGCTAGGGTACGTCAGCAAAATGAGTGCAGTGGGAGAACAAGATTTTGTGTCAGTTAGGACATGAACAGCAGATTTTGAAGTGACTTCAAGTTAATTGAGACTGGCTCAAAGATTGGATGGAAGGCAAGTGGTGATGATGACAGAGTCTGTAGAGGCATATAGACAGGTTAAGGGATTGGGCAGAAACTTGACAGATGGAATATAGTGCGGGAAAATATGACATTATGCATTCTGACAGGAGGAATAGAGAAGGTAAACATTATCTAAATGGAGAAATATATAGAACAGAGGGATCTGGGAGTCCCCAAGCATTAATCACAAAAAGCTACATCCAAGTTCAGTGGGTAATCAGAAAGGCAAATGCAATATTGGCCTTTATTTCAAGGGGATTGTAGAACAAAACTAGGGAAGTTTTGTTAAAAGCATACAAGAATCTAGCCAGACCAAAGCTGGAATACTATGAACTGATTTGGGCCCCTTATCTAAGGAAAGATGTACTGGACACAATTCAGAGAAGATTCAAGGGGCTGATACCATGTGTGGAGGGTCTGTCTTATCTGGCAATGCTGAGTGGATTGCACTTCAACTGATTGGAATTTAGAAGAATGAGAGATGACCTTATTGAAACATAATACGATTCTTAGCAGGACTGAAAGGACTCAGATGCTGTAAATCAGGATCACAAACCAGAAGTTGCTGGAAAAGGTCAGCAGGTCTGGCAGCATCTGTGAAGAAAAGTCACAGTTAATGTTTCAGAGCCAGTGACCCTTTGATGTCAGGTGTTGCATTCCGAATGCAATCTGATTGGTGAAACTATTCAGCATTAAGCAAAACACACTTTATTTTTCACATTACTGTCAAAATACAGACAAAATTAAAGAAAATAACTGGCTTGACTGTAACTCTATCGAAATGCTTAACAAAATAATAGATATATTAATTACTACTTATTAACTGTTCCAATATAGTAACATCCCATAAACATAGTCTTGGCAAAGGCATATTCAATAAAACAGATTGTCTCACATGCATTCTAACAGCAGGAAGAGAACCTCAGCTTTTAGCTATAACAGAGCAAGGAATAAGAAATTTGACATCCAGCTTCAAGATCCCAGCAAATGCAGAAAGCTAAAGCTAAAGATCCTGGTTCTGTTTGAGCTTGACCCCACCTATTCAGGCTGCTTCTATTGTTCCAACTTTAAAAAAACCCTCAAGGCCTCACAATCTGTTTACTTTATTGTCACCTCTGTCTCAATCTTACTTCAGAAAAGAAGGGAGAAAACATACCTCTTAAAGCCATCGTATTGTCACAAATCCCAAACAGCACAGTGGCTCAGTGGTTAGTACTGCTGCCTCACAACACCAGGGGCCTGAGTTCAATTCCAGCCTCAGGTGCCTGTCTGTGTGGAGTTTGCACATTCTCCCTGTTTCTGCATGGGTTTCCTCCCACATTCCAATTGGTGAATTGGCCATGCTAGGTTAGGTGCATTAGTCAGGGGTAAATGTGGGGAATGGGTCTGGGTGGGTTACTCTTCTGAGGATCAGTGTGGTCTTTATGGGCCAAATGGGCTGTTTCCAAACTGTGGAGATTCTATAATAGCAATAAAAAAAACCATATAATCAAAAATCTCACCTATATACCCCTGTCACAAACAACAAGGTTACATTGGATGACGAAGATCCTTTCTTCCAGCTATTATAAGGCTTCAAATGATGGCATGTGGAGTATGCCAGATTCTAACCAGAAGTGCAGCACCTAACATTTTGGATAAGGATAAACAGCAGTGTTCTCCTGAATGACCATATAAGGATCTTAAGGCCTGCTTTGGGTTTCCACTTAGTGCCCAAAGAATCTGAGATTAGTTAACTTTTTCACATTTCTCAACAGGGAAAAGTGACATGGCAACTAAATAAATTAGGTTAGAAATTTCTGAAAATAGGAAACAATCAAATGACATTTAACTTACATGGAATTTAGTAATATAGTTTATGAAGTCTCTACTTGAAATCGGGTCAGATTGGATTGGATATGCTAGCTGAGATCTCCTGCCATTGCATTGTGTTATGATGTGGTATCAAAGATCTGAGAGTAATTTCTTAACAAACTGCCATCGATAATAACCCAGACCTATTCTGCCCTCATAATCTGTCAGTGAGGGGCTCTTTACCTTCAGCAGTGTATTAGTACTTAATAAAGTGAAATCTATGTTAGCTCCCGTAAGAGGAGAACAAGATTGGCTAACATATACTGAAAGATTCAACAGACATTTGTTTGCAGCTTCTGCTGTCTATGTATATTGCAATCAGAGGACAGCATGCTTCCCTGCACACGTCATGCAGCAAGAGGACTCAGCAAGATCGAACTGAGACCTTGCTAGCTGTGAGACATAACTCGACAGTCCAGATACATTCTAAGATTCATCCTTTTGTAATAAAAGATTTTTAAACAGCATGTCAATTGTTTATTTGGAAAAGTCAGTGCTTTGAAAATTCAGTCAGTGTTCGATAAAAATCATTAGAGAGGAACTTCCAATTTGCTTACTCTTGCTTCTCCCAATAATTAAAGAGATTCTTGTTCCTGCAAATCAAAGTGGGAAGTGTTGCACGTGAGGCATTTGCACATATGGTATTCCCACTGATGGTATGGTATTATTGTTAGAGACGAATCAATGACAATGAAGAGGAGAGAACTGTGCACAAGAGCAAGTGTGATACTTGGGGAAAGAAAAGGAGTGACATTAGCTGCAACCATTTATGGTGTAGGAAGAATGAGAATGCTGCTGCACAAAGGAAGATGCCACCTTGAACTGGTTTGGGGTTGGGAAGTATAACAGTATGAATTGAGGGTGAACAGTGTAGCAGTGTAGAAAGTAATGGTAGTGTGAAGTAAGGGAGAAAAGGGTCCCAGTTTTAAACATAGGATGCATCAAGAGTACCATGTTGAGTTAATTTGGAAGCAGACAAATTTCAAGTTAAGGTGAGGGGAGTGACAAGAAGAAAGCCAATCTGAATTACGGTAGGAATGATAGTTAGAAAAAGGGCACGGGTCATCTTGAAATGATGAGCACTTGATAAGGTGCAATCTCTCCATGTATCAGTGATTGAAGAGATTGGATATCTGTATTCCTGATGAAGGGCTTTTGCCTGAAATGTCGATTTTACAGCTCCTCAGATGCTGCCTGAACTGCTGTGCTTTTCCAGCACCACTCTAATCTAGACTCTGGTTTCCAGCATCTGCAGTCATTGTTTTTACCGAGATTGTATATCTACTCCATACTAATTCATGTTCAAATAGTTCATATATAACAATGCTTTGGACCCAAGGTCTTTCTTAGTATTTGTAAATTGGAATTATTTTCATGCATTATATGTTATATTCAATGACTGTGCTGTTAGGAAACCAAATGTTACAGTAAATGATGTCCTGAAATGTTGGTACCATATATAAATGCATTTGCCTGATATTTTTCATTTGCTTTTTAATAGAAGATTTTCTTTTGGATTTGTGTAATTTAAATTTTATTCAAACATCATGTAAAAACAAAAGGAATACATTCTTCATCTGTCTATACTTTATGGTCTCTAAGTAATTGATCAAATATCAAAAGTGAGTAGAAATTAATTCTTTATCTGCCTCTCTGCTCTATAAGTCATCCAACAGATATCAAAAGTGGAAAGAGTCCACTGTCCAGGAATAACATTTCTGATTTGAAAAAAAATTACATTCATTAATACATAATTTAAAAGTAAATAAAATATTTTTGAAGGGTGTATAATACAGTAGAGGGTGATTACATGAGAGAGTCATGTTTGGTAACTGTTATCTTTCAGGCTGGATATTAGGAGATCGTTTGCATGATGGAGAGAAAGGTTGGTTTCCCACCCCAGTAGTTGAGGAGATCAAAAATCCACAACTCCGAGCCCAAAACAGAAAAGAATGTTACCGAATCTATAAGGCAGAGGAAAGCCATGGAAGTAAGAACAAGGAAGGAAGAAAATTTACCAACAGGAATGTGATCCATCAGCGGTGATAGAATTTTGACCTGCTTGGAGTTTTGACAGGTTTTGAAACTCCCATCGTTCTGCATGGCAGTGTTAACTGTGAAATTTTACCAGAAAATTGTGAAATATCAACTTTTTATTTAATTCACAGAACACTACATTTTTAAAAGTTACTTCATTTGCACAATAAACGCATGACTGAATTGAATGGTTTTTAACTGCAGAATGCACTAAATACACTGGAGGGAGATCATTCTGACTTTTTTTTAACTGACAACAGTTCATTCCCAATAAAGTATATTGGCAGCTAGGTTGATAATATACTTGAATTGGACAAGTTTTGCTATACTTGAATAATGTTTGAATTGAAAGGGTTCAGAGGATGGATTATAATATGAAGTATGAAAAGCTCCAAACAGAAACTCTACCTTGAAGAATCCAGGAAGAATTACACTCCATATTGTGATTAAATGCTGTAAATCTCCATGTAAATGGTGTGGGGCTCCTGTGAAGATAAATAGATCTCCTCACCAGCACAACAACTTTCTTGTAAAAGCCCGCAACAATTGATCAATTATTTTTATAATATACTTAACCAAAAGGGTCTTGAGAAAAAAGTTCATATAAAAACATTGAAATATGTAGAATTCAGACAGCAATACTTAAAATTCCTAATCTTGACCCAGGGATTACTAGAGGTATTTTATCTCCTAAACAACAAATCAAGACATTTCGCTATTCACAACAAAGCATTTCTTGATGACCAAGACACATCAAAGACACCTACCACATCAAAAATTAAATCTGAAACAAAATTTATAAAATTTCAGAGTAAACAGCTTTTTTTAAAGATGAAAAATGAAGGGAACTTGATGGTAAAAGATCTATTTTTATTAACTTTTAATTTGAAGTTAATAGCTTATTTTGTCAAAATGACCCATCTCAATTGATGAAATTTGGAAGTTTTTGTATAAAGCTACTCAAACGAAATAAACCATTAAAAGGCAAAAGTATTTTCTTTAGCCCATGCTACAGTTTCTTTTCCCTCATTAGCAATTCCATTCCCCCTCCTTGAACACTGTCAGGTTGAACCACATTGACTGCAATTGTGAACATGGCTGATATCTCCTCCATGATCAAAACTATTTAATTCCACCCCTGTAACTTGGCCTGTCTCAACTTTGCCTCAATCAGCATCTTGCTGAACCCCCCGTCCAAGTCTTCAATACTAGACTCAACTTCTATAAAATAAAAACCTCAAAGTTAAATGTTTAAAAATATGCCCAAAAGTCTGCTGCCCTATCTTAACCCAAGTCCTGTTTGCCAATTACTTCTAATGTACATACATTTAAACTCCTTATTCTGATCCTTAAACTTTCTGACAGTTAATGTGCTTTCCCTTTTCAAGGTAATTATTTGACAGGATTGATGTTGCTTATACTTAACCCATAGAGTCAGTGAAACATGCATTAAGAAAAGGAGTTGTTACATCAATTTGTCAGTAAGTTGATTTCAGGATTTAAACTTTCTTCAGCATTAACTTTGGATCAGAATTTTATTCGCACTAACTTAGGTTGGAGATGTACTTTCGCTCTTTGTTGTGTCAAAGTTATCAGCTGCATGGTAGTGTTATAAATATTTAGGGCAGATTCTCTGCTGGGTTTAACTAATAGCTTGAGCACCTAAAGGATTATCCACCCGTCAATGTTCTGTCTTACAAATGTGGACTTTATATTGTGCCATCACAGGCTGAGCTTTGAGAAAGTTTAAATGTGCAGCAGACCAGAAGGTTCTGAGTTAAGAAAAATTTGCATATATAAATATTGTGATTATGGATTAGTCATCAAGTGGCTCTTAAATATTCATGAGGCATATCAAAGAATGTTGAATAAAAGAACAGAAGTTAATGTTTTGCATTGTAAAACAGTTTCAGCAATTTGTGAAGAGTTTCATCCACCATGTATTCCTTCATATTACACAAGGAATTTCTGTAATCTTATAAAGAGAACAATTAAAGTCACATTATAATTAAGATGGTGTAGTTTTTATGGTTTTGCATTGATCAAATATGCAATTATATGTGTTTATTTGATCTCCTGGTTTCTGCAGGATCTTATTATGCTTCACTGATAACCTGCCCATGATATGCAGGATTATGCGCCTAATTTAAATGAAATCACACTGCAACTAGGCACTATTTTAATGGTACAATTCAGCCAGAAATCATCCTACATCCTCATTAATTTTCAAGAAGCTAGCATGGCATGTAAAGCATTTGAGGATGTGAATATTTATCAAGACCACCCCTGTCGTAGAGATTCATTTACAAGTAATGTTTCGATCATTGGTTGAGATAATTAAAACGCATTTGGAAAGCTGACAGATTCTTAGCCTCTCCAACGGCTGCATGAATTTGTAGCAGGCACTGAGCAGGAAAAATTCCGGGAACATTAGCCAGTTGCCCTCAATCTCTGATGGCATGAAAATAGCAGCAGATGTGGATGGTAGATCAGTGAATATACATTTCAAATCGACTTTCATGGAAAAGTATATATTTTAATATGATTATTTAATTTAAGAAATGTTTAACCTGGAACAAGGCAATTATATTCTCATCATTTTGTACAATTCCCACTCACAAATATAAAGCTAAATAAATTACTTGAAATTAAAAATTTGCCAGAAAACCTGGTAGATTAAATACTTGGAAGGGAAAAGTCAAGAGACAGTGAACACTTAGAATAGACCTGGGAATTTGGAACACTGCAAGATTGTACAAGAGCAGCTTCAGGCTCTGTGAGTACATAGGAGTCAGGGATATGGAAATAATTGGGTAATGGATGTGGAAGGGATAGGTAGAGTTCAGTGCTGGAATTTATCTGGAGTATGTGATACCTAAGTGATTATCAATCATGAATTTTTGATAACTTACAGAGGCTTGAGCTTGGAAGTACTTCAATGGATCTGCCACTGAGAACATTCAGATGATGTAAAGGGCTTTGAGAGCCTTTGTACCACATAAAAGGTCTTTAGGAGGCTGATAGTTGAAAGTTCTCAGTAGTGTTTGGGATATAAATAATGAAAGCTCTGTGATCTACAGCAGTGAGAAAGTGGGGTCCGGGAGCAATGAAAATCCTGAGAACACTAGATGAGGGGAATTTAGGCAACACTGTTGGAAGGTATAGATGGGATTTGGAAGCTCTTAGGAAGGAATGGGAAACCTTGAATAGGAGCAGAATCAAACTGTTTTTCTTATTTTTTATTATTCATTAATGGGTGCAGGTGTCAATAGCTAGACCAGAAGTTATTGTCCATCCCTAATGTCCCTTGAATTGCTGTAGTGCATTTAGTCTAGGTACACCACAATGGTGTTAGGGAGGGAGTTATGGACTTTGACCCAGCAACACTGAAAGAACTGTGATATATTTCCTAGTTAGGATGGTAAGTAGTTTCGAGGGGAATTTGCAGGTGAGATGTTCTCATGTATTTACTGCCCTTGTCCTTCTAGATGGTATTGGCTATGGGATTGACGGGTGCTGTTTAAAGAACATGGTGAATCTTTGCAGTCTATGCTGTAAACTGCTGCTATTACTGAGTGTTGGTGATGGTGGGATAAAATGTTTGTAGAGGTAGTGCCATTCGAATAAGCTACTTTTTCCTGAAAGGTGTCAAGCTTCTTGAGTGTTATTGCACTCATTCAGGCAAGTGGGGAGTATTCCATCACAATCCTGACTCATACCTTGTAGATTGTGGTCAGGCTTTGGGCCAACATGAGGTGAGCTACTTACAGCCAAATTCATAGCCTCTGACCTGGTCAGAGTGTTTGTTTGGCTATAGTGTATATTTGGCTAGTCCAGTTCAGTTTCTGATCAATGGTAACCTCAAAAATATTGATTATGGAGGATTCAGCAATGGTAATACCATTGAATATCAAAGGGTAATGGTTAGATCCTTTCTTGAATATACTTACCATCTGGCAGTTGTGTGGCTCGAATGTTACTTGCCACTTATTCCTGCAATCCTGGCTTTTATCAAGACCTTGCTGCATTTGGATTTGGAATGCTTCAGTATCTGAGGAGATGTGAATGGTAACGAACATTGAACAATCACTAGCAAACATCCTCATTTCTGACTTTATGATGGAGGGAAGATCATTGATGAAGCAGCTGAAGAAGTTGTCCTGAATCTGAGATGATTGACCTCCAATAACCACAAACACCTCCTTATGTGCTCAATATGACGTCAACCAGTGGATAGTTTTCTCCCTGATTCCAGTTGCAAGATGTGGGAATTAAGAATAAAAAACTATGACCCTTAGAAAATCAAAACCAGGGAGAACTAGCCAACTGGCTCAAAGGTAGAAGACAGAGGGTGGTGGTGGAGAGCTGTTTTTCAGACTGGAGGCCTGTGACCAGTGGAGTGCCACAAGGATTGGTGCTGGCCCTCTACTTTTTGTCATTTACATAAATGACTTGGATGTGAGCACAAGAGGTACAGTTAGTAAGTTTGCAGATGACACCAAAATTGGAAGTGTAGTGGACAGCGAAGAGGGTTACCTCAGATTACAACAGGATCTTGACCAGATGGGCCAATGGGCTGAGAAGTGGCAGATGGAGTTTAATTCAGATAAATGTGAGGTGCTGCATTTTGGGAAAGCAAATCTTAGCAGGACTTATACACTTAATGGTAAGGTCTTAGGGAGTGTTGCTGAACAAAGAGACCTTGGAGTGCAGGTTCATAGCTCCTTGAAAATGGAGTCGCAGGTAGATAGGATAGTGAAGAAGGCGTTTGGTGTGCTTTCCTTTATTGGTCAGAGTATTGAGTACAGGAGTTGGGAGGTCATGTTGCGGCTGTACAGGACATTGGTTAGGCCACTGTTGGAATATTGCGTGCAATTCTGGTCTCCTTCCTATTGGAAAGATGTTGTGAAATGTGAAAGGGTTCAGAAAGGACTTACAAGGATGTTGCCAGGATTGGTGGATCTGAGCTACAAGGAGAGGCTGAACAGGCTGGGGCTGTTTTCCCTGGAGCGTCGTAGGCTGAGGGGTGACCTTATAGAGATTTACAAAATTATGAGGGGCATGGATAGGATAAATAAACACAGTCTTTTCCCTGGGGTCGGAGAGTCCAGAACTAGAGGGCATAGGTTTAGGGTGAGAGGGGAAAGATATAAAAGAGACCTAAGGGGCAACTTTTTCATGCAGAGTGTGGTACGTGTATGGAATGAGCTGCCAGATGATGTGGTGGAGGCTGGTACAATTGCAACATTTAAGAGGCATTTGGATGGGTATATGAATAGGAAGGTTTCGGAGGGATATGGGCCGTGTGCTGGCAGGTGGGACTAGATTGGGTTAGGATATCTGGTTGGCATGGATGGGTTGGACCGAACGGTCTGTTTTCATGCTGTACATCTCTATGACTCTATGACTCTAAAAGGCTATGTGGTCGAATAAATTTCGGAATCTTAAATCTCAGTAAATACAAGAGTTGAGTTTTTTTGATAAGATTAATGTTTTTTTAAACTGTTGTATTTATTTTATTTATAGGCTTACATTGCAGTCAAATCAGGACCCTAGCAATATAGTCACAGCATTACATTGCAATAGTAGTTGTAGCACTTAATGTTGGGCAAAGTTTGTGCGAAGATTTGTAGCTCGGGTGCTCGTTGTTGTGGTTCTGTTCGCCGAGCTGGAAGTTTTTGTTGCAAACGTTTCGTCCCCTGGCTAGGCGACATCATCAGTGCTTGGGAGCCTCCTGCGAAGCGCTTCTTTGATGTTTCCTCCGGTGTTTATAGTGGTCTGTCCCTGCCGCTTCTGGTTGTCAGTTTCAGCTGTCCGCTGTAGTGGTTGGTATATTGGGTCCAGGTCGATGTGTTTGTTGATGGAGTTTGTGGATGAATGCCATGCCTCTAGGAATTCCCTGGCTGTTCTCTGTCTGGCTTGCCCTATGATAGTACTGTTGTCCCAGTCGAATTCATGTTGCTTGTTGTCTGCGTGTGTGGCTACTAAGGATAGCTGGTCGTGTCGTTTCGTGGCTAGTTGATGTTCGTGTATGCGGATTGTTAGCTGTCTTCCTGTTTGTCCTATATAGTGTTTTGTGCAGTCCTTGCATGGTATTTTGTACACTACATTAGTTTTGCTCATGTTGGGTATCGGGTCCTTCGTTCTGGTGAGTTGTTGTCTGAGCGTGGCTGTTGGTTTGTGTGCCGTTATGAGTTCTAGGGGTCGCAGTAGTCTGGCAGTCAGTTCCGAGATGCTCCTGATGTATGGTAGTGTGGCTAGTCCTTTTGGTTGTGGTATGTCCTCGTTCCGTGATCTTTCTCTTAGGCATTGTTGATGAAGTTGTGGGGGTATCCGTTTTTGGCGAATACCTTGTATAGGTGTTCCTCTTCTTCTTTTTGCAGTTCTGGTGTACTGCAGTGTGTTGTGGCCCTTTTGAATAGTGTCCTGATGCAGCTTTGTTTGTGTGTGTTGGGGTGGTTACTTTCATAGTTTAGGACTTGGTCTGTGTGTGGCTTTCCTGTATACCCTTGTAGTGAATTCTCCGTTCGGTGTTCTCTGTACCATCACGTCTAGGAATGGGAGTTGGCTATCCTTTTCTTCTTCTCTCGTGAATCGGATTCCTGTGAGTGTGGCGTTGATGATCCGGTGTGTTTTTTCTATTTCCGTGTTTTTAATGATTACAAACGTGTCATCGACATATCTGACCCAGAGTTTGGGTTGAATTTGTGGTAGGACTGTTTGTTCTAACCTTTGCATAACTGCCTCTGCTATGAGTCCCGAGATTGGTGGGATTGAAGACTTTATGAATGGTTAGTAATGAACTGATTTTCTGACAACTCACCATCTCCCAACTTCTTCACTAGTTGCTTGCCCAACATCCAGAGATTAAGTTAAATTGCCTCCAATTAAATATTGGAAAGACTGAAGATACTCCTTCCTCCATGGTCACCTCTCACTCACTCCACCCCCAATTCCTCTTTCCTGGCCACAGCCCAAGGTTGAAACAGACAATTCACAGCTTTGCAGTCCTACTTGACTCTGAGCTGAGCTTCCAAAAAAATCGCTGTGTCTCTGACCTGCGCCCCTGCTTCAATTCAGCTGATACAGTACTGGGGCTGCCATCCATGTTTTCTTTATGTCCAAATTTAATTATGCAAATGCTCTCCTGGCCTCCCACTTTTCACCCAGCACCTATTGTCACTGATCTCTACTGGTTTCAGATCTAGCAATGAGAGACCAGGGGATGGAGGTAGGGTTTTGGAGGGATCTTGTGTGGATCACAGACCTATGTGGAAATCGGGCTGTAGAGGGCGCTGTTAGCTCCTTCCTGATCAAGGCTTGAGCAGCATGACCTGCTGAACCAATCGTGTTACCATTGAGATAGCTTCAAAATCGAGGGCTGGGAGAAAGCAGCCCAGGTGGCTCATAATGTGCTGTTTAAGGTCTTCAACTCTGAGTTCTGAAGAGAGGCTGGATAGGCGGGGACTTTTTTCCCTGGAGCATAAGATGCTGAGGAATGGCCTTATAGAGGTTTATAAAATCAGGAGAGGCATGGATAAGGTGAATTGCCACAATCTTTTCCCGAAGGTTAAGGGAGTCCTAAACCAGATGGCATAAGTTTAAGGTGACAGGGTAAAGATTTAAAAGGGCCCTGAGAGGCAACTTTTTCACATAAAGGGTGGTGCGTCCATAGAACAAGCTGCCTTCGGAAATGGTACAGGTTGGTACAACGACAACATTTAAAAGATATTTAGACTGCGACATGGATAGAGAAGGCTTAGAAGAATATGGGCCAAACAGACACAGATGGGATTGGTTCAACTTAGGAAACCTGATCAACATGGATGCATCAGGCTGAAGGACCTGTTTCCATGCTGTATGACTGTATGACTAATAACTAGGGTGATAGAGTGAAGGAGGGCTCCTCTAGCCCTCACCTCCTCTACATGAAATTGTTTACTGGTCAGGGCTTGGCTGATGGATCATCGAAAGGCTACCTGGAAACTTTTATGGTTTCCCTTCCTTTGCCTGAAAACGCATTGGCAGGGGACCATCAGTTTCTTCCTCAAACTTTCCTGCCTGTCCATCTCTCTCTTTTCTCAAATCTTACCTCTTTGCCTTTGTTTTTGGTCAGCTATTCTGATATCTTCTTATGTGGCTCAGTCTATTGATGTCTGATTTTGCTCTTGTGAGGGATATTTTATTATATTAAAAAAGCTATATAAATGCAAGTTGTTGTTGATTTAGTTCTCATTCTGCACTGTATTGGTCTTGTCTAGGTAGAAAAGACATTATGTTCAGACCCAGCACCCTGGGATAGGGAATAAAAGGAGTAGTATTGTGTCTTCCTTGGTCTGTGATCCCTATTGAAAGATGCAGCATTTACACATCAGATGTGGACAACACAAGGCACCACTCCTTGCACCATCTTATACGAAGCTGTTTCTGTCAGTTAAAAAGTGCTGACCATTACTATATAAGTCAACAAGAAACACATAGAGTCATAGAGTCATAGAGATGTACAGCATGGAAACAGACTCTTTGGTCCAACCCATCCATGCCGACCAGATATCCCAACCCAATCTCTTCCCACCTGCCTGCACCCGGCCCATATCCCTCCAAACCCTTCCTATTCATATACCCATCCAAATGCCTCTTAAATGTTGCAATTGTACCAGCCTCCACCACAACCTCTGGCAGCTAATTCCATACACGTACCACCCTCTGCATGAAAAAGTTGTCCCTTAGGTCTCTTTTATATCTTTCCCCTCTCACCCTAAACCTATGCACTCTAGTTCTGGACTCCCCCACCCCAGGGAAAAGACTTTGTCTATTTATCCTATCCATGCCCCTCATAATTTTGTAAACTTCTATAAGGTCACCCCTCAGCCTCTGACACTCCAGGGAAAACAGCCCCAGCCTGTTCAGCCTCTCCCTGTAGCTCAGATCCTCCAACCCTGGCAACAACCTTGTAAATCGTTTCTGAACCCTTTCAAGTTTCACAACATCTTTCCGATAGGAAAGAGACCAGATTGCACGCAATATTCCAACAGTGGCCTAACCAATGTCCTGTACAGCTGCAACATGACATCCCAACTCCTGTACTCTAACCAATAAAGGAAAGTATACCAAATGCCTTCTTCACTATCCTATCTACCTGCGATTCCACTTTCAAGGAGCTATGAACCTGCACTCCAAGTCTCTTTGATCAGCAACACTACCTAGGACCTTACCATTAAGTGTATAAGTCCTGCTAAGATTTGCTTTCCCAAAATGCAGCACCTCACATTTATCTGAATTAAACTCCATCTGCCACTTCTCAGCCCATCTGACCCATCTGGTCCAGATCCTGTTGTAATCTGAGGTAACCCTCTTCGCTGTCCACTACACCTCCAATTTTGGTGTCATCTGCAAACTTACTAACTGTACCTTTTATGCTTGCATCCAAATCATTTATGTAAATGACAAAAAGTAGAGGGCCCAGCACCGATCCTTGTGGCACTCCACTGGTCATAGGCCTCCAGTCAGAAAAACAACCCACCACCACTCTCTGTCTTGTACCTTTGAGCCAGTTCTGTATCCAAATGGCTAGTTCTCCCTGTATTCCATGAGATCTACCCTTGCTGATCAGTCTCTCATGGGGAACCTTACTGAAGTCCATATAGATCATATCTACTGCTCTGCCCTCATCAATCTTCTTTGTTACTTCCTCAAAAAACTCAATCAAGTTTGTGAGGCATGATTTCCCATGCACAAAACCATATTGACTATCCTGAATCAGTTCTTGCCTTTCCAAATACATGTACAACCTGTCCCTCAGGATTCCCTCCAACAACTTACCCACCACCGAGATCAGGCTCACTGGTCTATAGTTCCCTGGCTTGTCTTTACTGCCCTTCTTAAACAGTGGCACCATGTTTGCCAACGTCCAGTCTTCCGGCACCTCACCTGTGACTATCGATGATACAAATATCTCAGCAAGAGGTCCAGCAATCACTTCTCTAACTTCCCACAGAGTTCTCGGGTACACCTGATCAGGTCCTGGGGATTTATCCACTTTTAACCGTTTCAAGACATCCAGCACTTCCTCCTCTGTAATCTGGACATTTTGCAAGATGTCACCATCTATTTCCCTAATGTCTATTCTTCCATATCCTTTTCCACAGTAAATACTGATGCAGAATATTCATTTAGTATCTCCTCTAGATCTATTAAACATGGGATATTCTACTTAGCAGTTGAAATCCTTGTTTGGATTACAAGGGGAAAATGTAAGAAACAATCTAGAAAGGAGGGAATTAACCAAAAGACTAGATTAACGTGGCACTTCGAAAATATTAACCCAAAGAGTTATCTCCATGCTTTAAATATGTTCTTGTTGGTTGGGAAATTACAATAAAATCATTCTTTCAGTCTCCAATAGAGGGCAACAGAACACCATTACAAAATAGTTTAGCATTGTATTATCCATACGGAGAATGGTCACAGGAAAAGCTGACTGTTGCCAGTAAACCCCATATAGATTTGCGGTTTTGCAACTGCAGTATTTCCTCTACTTCAACCCTAAGTGGGCTTTGTACAGGTGTGACACTGAACTTGAAAATTTCACTTACTAAACGTAACATTAAAGGAAATTTACCAGCTAAGTAAAGTAATGTTTGGTGAAAAGCCTTTCTCTGGTATGAGAAGTCTTTATATCAGGTTTAATGGTGGAATATATAACACCAATCACAGAAACTGGTCATTGTCAGACTGAATTCATCACAATTAAAAAGAAGTCAAAAGTCATCAAATATTAGCATGTCTTCTTCACTATCAAGAGTTTAGAGATGAAGGATCCCTCTACATTCGCTGAAACATCAATATGGGACCTATTCAAGTTTGGATGCAGCTCAACAATGTGCCCCAATTGCACAAATAAATAAACAAATACTTGCATTTCTATGATATCTTTTCTGATTCCAGAATTCCAAAGTACTTCACATGCGATGAGGTGATTTTGAAGTTGAGTTAATGAATTTTACAATCTTCCTTTGGAAGTTCCCAGCATCACAATTGCCAGTTTTCAGCCAATTCATTTGGCGTCAAAAATGACTGAAGGTTCTGGATACTGCAAAGGCTATGGGTCCTGAAAACATTCTGGCAATGGTACTGAAGACTTGTGCTCCAGAACTGGGCACACCTCTAACTAAACTGTTATGGTCAGTAACTATGAAACCCACTACCTGTATTCCTGAGAAAGGTGGGCTTTAGATGCAGGGGAGCATGACTATCTGCAAGTTCCCCTCCATATTGCACACTATCCTGACTTGGAAATATATGGGCAATCCTTCACTATTGCTAAGTCAAAATCTTAGAACTCTCTCCTTAGCAGCACAGTGGGTGCAGCTACACTTCAAAGAATGTAGTGTTCAAGAAGGCAGGTCATCCACACCTTATATGGGGCAAATAAGGATGGTCAATAAATGCTGGACCCTGCAGTGACATCAATATCTCATGAATAAATAAAATGTATGAAATGAGGCTGGAATGTGGCACAAATAACAATTCAACAATTTAACTGAGGAATAAATATTAGCTAGAACCCAAGACAGGTCTACTACTTTCCTTCAAGTAGTGACATGAATTCCTTACATCCGTTTGAGTGGGAAAATGGGGCCTCAGTTTTATATCTTACTTATAGCATAATTCATGTGCTCGAGTCTCTAGAATAGTGGTAAAACCCAAGGCCTACAGACTCAGAGGTACAAATGGCATCACTGAGCCAATGCTGACAATGTTAATTGATTGACGCTCACTGTCAAAGTTGTCCATTGAATAAGTTTTTGGCAGGAAATCAAGGTTTTCAGCGGAAGATAGAGAACAGTTCAACAGAAATTGTGAGATACCAAGTTTGGAATAAAAACTAGTGTCAAAGTATAGCACAGTTTGTGTCAGAGAAATCACACAGAGGTATCAGATTCCATTATCCAGATTTACTATGGATCTAAAAGTGCTTACAATGGCAATATTACAAAGTGGCAAGTAGTCTGGCTATTGCTGAATTACTTTGAGGAATCATGGCTAACTATGGCTAACTAATATGATGTGTCAGATATACAGATAAAATTATAGATTTCTAGTGTTCAATAGTCCTTTGAATTCAAAATGTCACATGATCTCTGAAATGTCACTACTTAGAAAATTCTCCTCAGAAAACACTCCTTAGGTTCTTTGGCTTTATCCACAAAATACTTTATGGATATTTTTAATCCCCTTCGATTTATTCACAGCGGCAGGAATTATAGACAGGGCTCATGATGAGCTCATTCTATCATTCTAATATGTGATGATATCTGCACTGAAAGATTGAAATTATGATATAATCCCTACAAACCTATTAACAGATTGTCAGTAATGAACATAGATCAGTATAGATATTCCAAAAGGTGCGGAAAAAGTGCATTTGTAGGAGTGAATACAAAAAACATAATATCTTTGAGGGATTCAGAAGAGATTGAATTGTGAACACTCCAGTAACAGCTGATCCAGGTGATATTATTTTCAATTTTTTTTAAAATCACGGCATCATTCATTTTCTATAAAAGAAAAGTACTTTAAATGTTATTTGCATTAGATTGCTCTGTGTTATTGCATAGTGACATTCAACTTAATTGCATGATTTCACCCTTCCACTCAACTAATATTTGGAGTTTGTTTAAGCTCAGAGTAAAATCTAATACTCTAGCCTTCCAAGAATATAATAATATTCACAGGTAAAAGTAAACAGAATATAACATTAAAAGGCAGCAATTAATGAAAAAGGATTTTATGTGGAAAGAAGACTGGTTGCTTATAATAATTTGACCTTAATGTTGTTTTTAGTGTGTAATGGAGTCAGTATAATCAGCAAAAAATAAAATTACAGGAATTAGCCTTTTGAATCTTTTGTCTTTTGAAATCAATGGCTTAAAGAGTTGGAATGTCTCAGATAACATGATACATGAAAACTTAAGTTTATTAAGGATGTTCACCTGTAGTTAGCTTTGACTTCAATAATTTGGGTAAGATCTAAAATGTTCCACTACCAAGATGTCACTATGCAATGTTTTATGTATGAGCAATTTTTAAAATGTTCTCAAATAGTGTGTGTATTAAAGGGCAGATAGCTAGGATGGATTTCAATATTTGATAATCTGTCATTTTGTCCAACACAGAACCTTCATTGCCATTGATTCAATATCCCAATCCAGAAAGCATCTCTAGCAAGACTACACTCCCTAGGACCTTACCATTAAGTGTATAAGTCCTTTCTGATTTGCTTTTCCAAAACGGAGCACCTCACATTCATCTAAATTAAACTCCAGCTTCCACTCCTCAGCCCATTGGCCCATCTGATCAAGATCCTGTTGCACTCTGAGGTTCTTTGCTCTCCACTACACCTCCAATTTTGGTGTCATCTGCAAATGTACTAACTATACCTCCTATGTTCACATGCAACTCATTTATATAAATGACAAAAAGCAGTGGACCCAACACCAATCTTTGTGGCACACCACTGGTCACAGGCCTCCATTCTGAAAAGCAATCCTCCACTACCCTCTGTCTTCTACCTTTGAGCCAGTTCTGTGTCCAAATGGCTAGTTCTCCCTGTATTCCATGAAATCTAACCTAGCTAACCAGTCTACCATGAGGAACCTTGTCAAAGGTTTATATAACTGAAGCCCATATAGATCACATCTACCACTCTGCTCTCGCCAATCCTCTTCATTATTTCTTCAAACAGCTCAATTAAATTCACGAGACAGTATTTCCCATGCACAAAGCCATGTTGACTATGCCGAATCAGTCCTTGCCTTTCCAAATACATGTAAATCCTGTCCTTTAGGATTCCCTCCAACAACTTGCTCACTACCAATGTCAGACCCATCAGTCTATAGTTCCCTGCCTTTTCCTTACCACCTTTCTTAAGTAGTGACACCACGTTAGCCAACCTCCAGTCTACCTGCACCTTGCCTGTAGCTATCTTGTTAAGCTTTGGAATGAAAGTAATATTTTTACAAGCTTTTAAAAAGGAATGTGTGTTCAGAAACTGACGTTTGGTATTAAAAATGCTACAGCCGTTGAAGTTTTAATTTCTTGTCCATTCCTGCATTAACTCTAGACTTGCTTATTTCCAGGAGCTGTAACTCCTGACTACTATTCACCATAAAACTTGGGGATTTGATGGTCTTGTGGTATTATCACTGGACTGTTAATCCAGATACCCAGTTAACATTCTGGGGATGATGGTTTGAATCCTGCCACAGCACATGGAATTTGAATTCAATGAAATAAAATATGGAATTAAAAGTCGAATGATGACCGTGAATCCCATTTTGATTGTTGAAAAACGTCCTTTAGGGAGGGAAACTGCTGCCTTTAGTTTCAAAATTCAGTCCCACAGCTTAATCTTAACTGCTCTCTGGGCAATTAGGGATGGGCAATAAATGTTAACCTAGCCAGCAATGCCCTCATCCTGTGAATAAATTTTAAAAACTTACAATGTCTAAAATGTACACAAAAGAGATTAGAAGGATAATTCTACAATCTCATCCTGACAACTGAGAATTGTGCTCAGTGGCAACATATGTTGCTGAAATAAAACTGTAATATTGTAGGCCTTATCCTCAGTCCATGTGATACATACACATTAGTCTCCGCTAGGATCATGGTGAATAGAATTATGGAACAGAATACTGGCATTTATATAAATGTTATAATCTTTCTCTGAGACATGCCACGTACAATGAGATACTTGATAGACAACATAGATAAATAGACAACCAAATTTGAGCATGCATGATACCAATCTTTTACGTGGCCAAGTCTGTTAGAAATGGATGATTAAAAGATTGCGGTAAATGTATATCTATTGCCTCAATTGATAGTATTCCTATCTCTTTTCCCTGAAGCAGAGGATTGTGGGATTAAGCCCCGTATGAAGTGTCATCACTACTGTGACATTGGATATACAACAGTCAATTTTTGCACAGTAAGTGCCAAACGGGGGAAATGGTGATACAGTGGTAATTTTCTTCACTCGGTAATCCCTTTATCTGCAGCATGCGTTGCTCCTTCAAAAAAATCCAATGAATTGGTTCAATTGGAATTTCTTTTGTCTAAACCTTACTGATTCTACCTGATTACTTTGGGTTTTCCCATGTGCCCAGTTATAACTTTCTTAATGATCAGTTCTAACCATGAAAAACAACAGGCTGTTGTCTCCCATTTTCTGCTTCCCTCCCTACTTGAATGGAGTGATTATATTTCCTATTTTCCAACCTAATGGAACCTTTCCAAAATCTAATGTACTTTGGAAAATTGACACCAATGCATCTGCTACCTCATTAGCCAACTCTTTTGAGATCCTGGACCATCATGACTGGGACTTACTGAGCTGCAGTTTCATTAAATAGTTCAGAGCAGATTCCCTAGTGATTATAATTTCATCAAATTCCTCTCTTCCTCCGACTTCCTGATTTATAGGTACACGACTGGGATCTTTGTTTTCTTTATTCATTCATAGGATGAGGGCATCACTGGCTAGGCAGCATTTGTTGCCCATCCCTAATTGCCCAGATGGCAGTTAAGAGTGAAAACCACATTGCTGTGGGTCTGGAGTCACACGTAGGCCAGGTAAGGGTGGCAGTTTCCTTCATTAAAGTATGCTGGTGAATCAGATGGATATTTATAGAAATCATCAATGCATTCACGGTCACCATTAGACTCTTAATTCCAGATATTTATTGAATTCATATTCCACCATCCCCCAGGGTAGGATTTGAACCCAAGTCCCCAGAACATTATCTGGGTCTCTGGTTTAACAATCCAGTGACAACACCACGAGACCATTGCCTCATGTTTGAGGATCCTTTGTAGCGAAGTAAATACTAATGCTTTGGGGACACAAATCCAGATCCTGAGTTACTGTTCTCAGACAAGCAGCATGATGTCCCAGTTTTAAACATTTTATGGTAGCTTTATAAAAGTATGTAGAGGTATAGCAATAATAAATACCATTAAATTCACTTTTCTAAGATCGTGAAACAAGAATTGCCAGAAACTATTCAAAGATTGTGAGAAGAATTGCCAGAAACTATCTTCTTGAAATAGTCTTCAAATTTCCACATAGATGTTATTAGCTGAGATCAATATACTCTTACATTATGAATGTGCAAGCTTACAAATCAGGAATAGAAGTCAGTTATTTGGCCTTTCAAGTCTACTCTCCCATTCCATAAGACCATGGCTGGTCTGGCAGCACCTATGGAGAGTGAAACAAATTAAACATTTTGAGTCCAATATTACTCCAAACAACAGTCTTAAGCTCCAAAGTCCCACAACTCTCTGAAAGCAATGTCTACCTCTTATCTCAGGCTTAAAAGGACGACCTCTAATTTTAAAACAGTATTGCCTAATTCTACACTAACCCAAAACAGTAAACATTCTTTCCACATTCATCTTGTCAAGCCTACTCAGAAACTTACAACCTTTAACCAAAGCATCCCTCAATCTTCTGGACTGTAACGAAAACAAGGCGAGTCTGTCCAGTCTTTCCCCAAGATACAAAACACAAGTATCAATCAAGTAAATCTCCTCTGACCTGTCTCCATTGCATTTATATCCTTGCCTAAGTAAGGAGATCAAAATGCATACAGCAATCAAGACATGGGCATTGTGCACTATAACTGAAGCATATTACCCCGATTTTTATATTCAATTTCTGTCATCATAAAGGTGAGCACCCCATTAGAAGTCCTGATTATGTGTTGTATTAATTTCTTGAGACTGAAGCACCAGAACACATACAGCCCTTTGTAGCTTGGAATCCTGTAGTTGTTTCCCATTTAAGAAATACTTTGATTTTTGTTTATTCTTCCCACCAAAGTGAACTACTCAACATTTTCCCATGTTGCATTCCATTTGGCCACACAACTAACCTAGCTAAATTGATCTGCATCCTTGTTATATCATCTTCAAAACATACTTTCCACCCTATTTTTGAGTCATCTGTGAATTTAGCCACCATGTCTTCAGTCCCCTCACTGAAGTCATTAATATAAATTGTAAAAAAGTGAGGGACAAGCACAACCGCCTATGGGCCTCCACACATCAGATCCTATTAGAAATGGGACTGAAAGAAGTCCTATTTCAGCACAGTTGATTTTCTGTCGCACAGCCAATGTTACTACATTATCCCTTATACCTTGAGGTCTACGTTGTGCAATAGTCTTTTATTTGGAAACTTATCAAATACTTTCTTGAAATCCAAGTACAATACATCAATAGACTCCCCTTTATCCACAATACATGTTACTGCTCCAAAGATCTGAAAATGTGTTGCTGGAAAAACGCAGCAGGTCAGGCAGCATCCAGGGAACAGAAGAATCGACGTTTTGGGCATAAGCCCTTCTGCCCGAAACGTCAATTCTCCTGTTCCCTGGATGCTGCCTGACCTGCTGCGCTTTTCAAGCAACACATTTTCAGCTCTGATCTCCAGCATCTACAGACCTCACTTACTGCTCCAAAGATGTCAAGCTACTTGGAATACAGTTTCCTATTTTGTTTTTCTCTCCCTTATTAAATAGAGGGATTATATTTCCTTTCTTCCAGCATAATGGAAACTTTTCAGCATCTAGTTAATTTTGGAAAATTGACACCAATGCATCTAATTACCTCATTAGCCACCTCTGTCCAGACCCTTGGATGAGGAGACTTATCAACCCACAGGTCCATCCATTTTGTTCAGTGTTACTATCCTCATGGTTATTATTTCACCAAATTCCTCCAATCTCCTGGTTGACAGTTACAACTGGGATGTTTTTAGTATCCTCTGTAACAAAGACAGAAGCAAAACATTTATTTGCTGCAGCTCAAATAGTAGCGCCTCTACTGTTGAGTTGGAAAGTTGTGGTTTCTAGTATCATCTGGGACAGGAATGCAAAAATCTGGACTGACAGTCTCGTGTAATTTTCAGTGAGATGCTATCTCTTACACGATATTTTATGGGGAGGCCCATCAGTACTTTTGGGTGGATTGCTCAATATTCATAGTTCAATCAACATCATAAAATAAGTTATCCAGTCACTGCTATTGTGGGGCATGCTGTGTTCCAATTGACTGCTGCATTTCCTGTTTTGCTGTAGTGACCACACATCAAAAGTAATTAATTGGCTGGAAGTTGCTTGGGGTTGTCTTGCCATCATGCAAGTTATTGATTGTTGTAAAAGCCTGCTGATTCAGTAAAGTCCTTTATGAAATGAACCATGCCAGTATGCCTGGTCTGGTTTACATGTGATCTAAACTCATAGCAATGCGGTCAGCTCTGAAATCCCTCTAACAAGACATTCAGTTCAAAGATAGCTAGTGACGGACATTGCATGCTGGCCTTCCAGTGACTCCCACATTCCATGAAAAAATTAAGACAAAGTAGCTGGTTGGGAAGTTCACATTTTTTCCCCCTGATTAGCCCTGAAGAAGGAGTACACACTCTTCACCTCTTTATGTCTCTCCCCTTCTTAAAGCTACCAAGCTTTATTTTCACTTATGGTAAGGTCTTGTTATATGCTTTTGCTGGAATAACACCCTGAATTAAGCACGTTGGCTCCACTTAACTCATTTAAAGCCTTTAATCCATTTAACTCATTAAAGTAAATTCATTTACTGTTGTTCTTGGGATCATGCTTTTTGAAAATGTGTTTCTTTGCCTCATATATTGCCACAATCGTGACCCTTGAAAAGTGCTTTGAGATGGTTCCAAGACATAATATAAATGCTTCATTATCATGTAATTGTTCCATTGTGTTGACACAAAAATGATTAACAACGGAAAAAGTGTGTGGGGGGACCTTCTTGGAGGGGTTTCATGCTGTAGCTAAAATACCCACATGTTCTCACTTGAGGGGAGTCACCAGGTTTTTCTAACAAAAATCATTCACGGGGTGTGGGCCAATCCCTCAGGGGCGATTGAGAAGGTAAGCTGTTTTCTTGAGTCCATAACACCCCCTCATCGATCACAAAACAACTAAGTTCAGCGGAAATCCCTCACTCTTTCTTGAATACAACATCACATTTTCAACTTGCCCCCACCTCCCCCTCAAAAAGAAAGGTCAAACTGGCTGGGGACGGGGAGACTGAGCCGACTTCACATGAATCCTCTTACTGGTCTGTGAGCTGTCAGTCAGAGTGGTTCCACCCGCCCTGGCCCCAGGAGATAAAAAGGCAGCGGCGGCGGGCTGTTCAGCATCAGTAAGTTTTGCAGCTCAGTGTTCTGTCACTTTTTAAACTCTCACGTGGAGACATGGCAACTGAGGAGCTAGCTAAGAAACTCCAGCGCCGGCTGATGTTGCAGATATCGGCAGAGGATGCAAACGGCGAAATGGTCGAGAACAACAATTACTTAGACATTGGGGGAGGCACAGAAGGCCAACCGGTCAGAAGGAATACAGACACCGAGCTCTCCGTTATCCTGTCCAGGAGGCTGGACATCAATGAAGGAACAAAGGAGCCCAAGCAGATTAAAGTGTTTAATCCTTACACCGAATTCAAGGAGTTCACCAGGAAACAGATCAAAGAGATGGAGAAGATGTTCAAGCTGTGAGTATGGGTGATCCCGTCAATTCTTATCTGATTTCTACAGCTAGTTCTGCCGTCAGTCCTCTCCTCTCTATACAGTGGGGTCTGAAACTTCCTGATCAACACCCGGGCAAATTCTTCTGGGCGATTGTTTTATAAATGATTATATTTCTGGCGTTGGAAATGTTGGTTAATTGAACATCGCGGATGTTTTATTTTGTTTTACGAAAGTGTTGCAAAATGATAACTTCTCCGAAAAGGGTGGCTGACGGTCCCGGCTCATCGAGGCAGAGTATTCTGTTTACACACGGAGACTGCAGGGGTCAATGCCCGTGTAATTGCGCTCAACACTATTCGGACTCCCTCCCGTTCAGTTTGTATGTGTCACTCGGGCACAGTAGTGCGTTTGGGGCTGAGCGGATTGTGAGAAAGAAGCACCTGCCCTTTTCTGGGCAGGGATCAAAGGACCTGGATCCGGATGGTACATAAAGGATCTGGAATTTTATCCGTTACGTGACCGGGATTCCTGGCCGAGAAGCTACTTTTGTTCAGCTTTCTGCTCTGTTTTTATTATTAGCGGCGTTCCTGGTGTTTAAGCCCGTTTTCTAGTGCTGCACTGAATTTCCCAGGGGTGAATGATGGAGAGTTGAAATCCTTTGAAAAGTAGGCAGCGAAGCTCCCTCTGTCCCTGTGACATTTCGATTTTTAACAATCCCCCCGTAGTGCTACTTTTGCGATTCAGTGTAGGTAATCTAAAGTAGATCATAACAATAACGATTTAAATAAAAACCCTGGTCTCTCTGCACATCAGCGTTTACACTGGGCGCACACAGCCCAGTCTCTCCTCTGTAGACTTGATGTTAATGCTGATCATACTTTATGTGAATCTATATTCTTGGGCATCATTTCAACCTGCCAGCCCACATATAATAAAGTGAACACTATATTCAAAGTTGAGATAGGCAGGTCATAAAAGTTTGCCTTCTCCGAATCTTATTTAGTCTAATTATAGCATTTGGTCTCTGTCTGACAAATCTATCCATTTCATGCTGGAGTAGTGTGTCTCTGCTTATGCAGAAAAGATGAAGAGTGTTTGAAACCCTGTAGGTTTCCTATTCCCAATGGCTGGCAAGGTCAGTAACCTCAGGCTGAGATTTAAGCTGCTTGATCAATGACCAGAGGCATTATGAAGGACACTGGGTGGATTCTTATTGGGGCAGTCAGTACCATCGTGTTCCTCACATAAGGGCTGAGGAACCGAATGTCAGGCAGAGCAACACTCGTCTTGAGTTTTTCTGCCCTATTAGGGGCTGTTTTGGCCCAATAGAGAAGTAGGAATTAAAGGAGTTAAAAATGGGTGTTTAAAGGGTGTTGAGAGTGTGTTGGGTTTGGGGTGACTGACAGGAAATGAGTAAATTTGTGCAGGCAAAAATAAAACTGGTAGAGCATGAGTGTCGGTAGGAGGTGGGTACAGTAGAAAAGAATCTGAGGTATCTGAGAGAAGATGGTATGTTTGAATTGGCAAAGTGGAGAAGGTAATGGACCTTAAACCTTAAATTTGAGAATTTAAAAGCAGTATTAACCATCACACCAGTTTTACCAACACCAGATTTTTTTGAAACCCTTCAAAGTTGCAATTGATGAAAGTGATTATAGGAGTTGGAGAAGGTAATTGCTGTGCTTCCCTCCAAATGGCTGAGATGCAGTGACCCAGGTGGCAATTACATGCCAGGCTGGCATGGTCTGGTGATGTGACCTCCACTGCTGGTCTTGGAGGGAAAGGGAGTGCTGCATCTAAATGACCCCATTGAACAAGATCACCAGGTACAGTGGGGTGCCAGTCTGTTGTGTTATGTTTTTCCATAACATATGCTGGTGCATTCTGGGATTCTGCTGACTGACGATTTTCTGGGCATGGTGGATGGTAGTATCGGGCTGGAATCAGATATGACTGGATGGTGCAGGAGCTAATAAGATGAATAAGGTGAGAAAATGTGCTAGGACTCAGGGCAGAAATCCTTCCAAAATCTCCCAGCAATTTGGACTTGGCCAAAAAAAATGTCAATTTGGGTCATTGTTTTTAAACAAGGTGTGGTAAGGATTTGGAATCCACTATCTCTTATTGGAGGTGGTACAAATTCACTGGTATTGTTCAAAATGAAAGGGGAGGGAATTTGCAGAAATTTTGGAAAAGATACAAAGTCACTTAATTGCTTTACAAAGAGTTTGTGCTGATTTGATTGACTACAAAGTCTTTTCCCTGGGTTAGGGGAGTCCAGAACTAGAGGGCATATGTTTAGGGTGAGAAGGGAAAGATATAAAAGAGACCTAAGGGGCAATGTTTTCACCCAGAGGGTGGTATGTGTATGGATTGAGCTGCCAGAGGAAGTGGTGGAGGCTGGTACAATTCAACATTTAAAAGGCATCTGGATGGGTATATGAATAGGAAGGGTTTGGAGGGATATGGGCCGGGTGCTGGCAAGTGAGACTAGATTGGGTTGGGATATCTGGTCGGCATGGACGGGTTGGATTGAAGCATCTGTTTCTGTGCTGTACATCTCTATGACTCTATGACCCTATAATATATTGCTGACAACATAGTCTCGTGATATTATAGTCTAGTGATAGTAATATTATCACTAGACATATTATACTCTAGTGTTAATATTACTGGTAATCCTGAGTTGAGTTCAAAACTCAACAAAGTAGGGGTGTTTACATGCATCAGATAAATAAATAAAGATTGTTCATAAACACTAGTATTAATGACCATGTGGATTATCACAAAACCATCATTAACAGTTTTTCAGCGAAGGTAATCAGATATATATTCTTGTTCTGGTGTGGGTGTGCGCTATATATGCAGATAATATGTAAAACTCCAGACCCATAGCAATGTAATTGATTGTTATATCCTTTCTGGAATGGCCCACTGATATTATATTCAAGTAGCTTGTTCCCCATTTATTGTTTGCTCAATAGCCATTAAAAATGATCAATAACTGCTCGTCCTGCGAATGAAGGCTACATCCCGGCAATGAATTTTTAAAAGACAACTGCTGTCTTTTTAATGGGCCTGATTCATCTGATTACATTCTTCAGAAATGTTTTTTAATTCACTTGTGGGATGTGGCATTGTTGGTTGGCCAACACTTACTGCCTGTCCCTAATTGCCCTTGAAAAGGTGGTGGTGAGCTGCCTTATTGAACTACTGCAGTTCATTGGATGGGGGTTGACTCACAATGCCATGAGGGAGGGAATTCCAAGATTTTGACCCAGTAACCCAGTGAAGGAACGGCAATATATTTCCAAGTCAGCATGGTGAGTGGCTTGGAGGGGAACTTGAAGGTGATGGTGTTCCAATGTAGCAACTAGTCTTGTCCTTCTGGATGGAAGTGGATGTGGATTTGGAAAGTGCTCTCTGAGGATCTTTGATAAATTTCTGCAGTGCATCTTGTAGATAGTGCCCACTGTTGCTACTGAGTGTTGGTGGTGGAGCGAGAGGATGCTTGTGGACATAGGCATAATCCTATGGGGAAGTGATGGCCAAGTGATATTATCACTAGATTATTAATCCAGAAATTTACCTAACGTCCTGGGAACCTGGGTTCAAGTCCTGTTATGGCACTTGGTGGAATTTGAATTCAATATAAGAAACCTGCAGTTAAGAATCTACTGATGACCAGGAAATCATTGTTGATTGTCAGTAAAAACCCACCTAGTTCACTAATGTCCTTCAGGGAAGGAAATCTGCCATCTTCACCTGGTCAGGCCCACATGTGACTCCAGACAGAGTTGTGGATTCTGAAATGGCCTAGCAAGCCTTTCAGTTGTACCCATTCTGACAAAGTCTCAAAGAAATGCATGTTCGTAAAAAACATTTTGTTGGGGGACAGGTCGGGAGGGGGGTGGTGCACAGGGTGGCAGGAGCAGTATGAAAGGAAAAAGCCAATCCATTTGTTTGATCAAATTAAAAACCTCCAATAATATTGTCTCTTTCTAATGGAATAACTAATATTCCAGTTCTGGAGAAACACTTCCTATTTTGAATCCAATCATGTATCCAAGTGACAAATGTCTAGCTAGTAGGTAACCAATAGTAAATTTTTACATTTACAATATATATATGCGAATCACTGAAACGTTAGCAACCTTTATGAAGATTCACATCTGGTTCACATCTGGTGGGTGCTGGAAAGTGGTACAATCAAATTGATTTTAACATCTTCTGATGCTTGATTTAACTACATAAGGGATCGCCATTCACATTAGTTCAATTAGAAATGATATACAGTGGAAGACCCCCTCATTGGTGCAAACTTTCAGTGTTTGATTTTGTGGATCTTGTCACAAATTGTAACTTGATGAGTTCTCCCTTATCTGTGGATTTTTCCAGATTTCCTCTTACACCCCAACCCCCCACCACCACCACTGCCCTCCCGAAATCTATTTTACTACATCCTGTGTCTAATCCAGCCATGTAAGTTCCTTATTATAATGGGGATATTATGACTTCTGCAGTGAACAGCCCCAGCATCGGGATTTTGGTCTTCATTTTTGTTCTCTCAGTCCCCTTGGCCATGATGCCTTCCACTGAAAACAACTGTCACCACCCACATTCCACTTCCTCTATCTCAAGAAAAAATTCTCCCAAGCCACCTACTTTGGCACTTCATCTTTTAAATCCCACTTCTAACCCTTAGCCCACCATTCTGCAGATAGTCTTCGCTCAACCCCATCTCTGCCTTTTTTGTCATTGAAAACAGATGTTTCCAGTTTCTCTTCAAAAATTATCAATAGGCATCTTAAACTCTTCAATCCATGCAGCAGGCAAGAGGAGCTCATCATTCATTGCTACTTAAGATTGAGACCATTCATCCAAGTCTCTTTCTCACTTACTTCACTTATTTTGTTGATGAGATGCTTTTGTTCCCTTGACATGTTTTTATTCTATTAAGCTGCTGACCATTGCAATTGGACCATTTTTCCTTTAATATTCTTCTTGTCATTTCAAAAATAAAAGTCAGTCTTTTTAGATGGAAACTTATTTTCCATCTCTGACCTTGCAGATTATTGCCCTGTGTCCTCTTACTTTCTTCAAGTTTTAGCCTTCCAAAACCATGACGTTTTAAATTTGCAATTCTTATTAGAATTTCGCCTCTGATTCTGTCCATGCCTTGAAACTGCACAGTTTTAGCAAAAGTCACAGCTCACTTTCTGTGACTCTGAGTGGCTACATTATCCCTCCTTGATCTCCACAATCTTTGATGTGGTCAATCACACCATCTCCCTCCAATACCTTACCTCCATTTATCCAGCTCAATGAAACTGTCCTGCTTAATTTCACTCTTCCTATTTCAATTATATCCAAAGGATCTCTGGCAATGCCTTACTTTCCTCATTGGACATGAAGTTAGCTTCCTTGTATTAGAATGACACTGGCTCTACCCCTCTGCACTACTTTGACTCCTCAACTGCCCAAACTGCATGTCTATTGTCTGATGGCACCATGAACCACAACATTTTTCAGTGAAAAAGTAATTCCAAGAACTGGTAAAATTAATAGCTTTGACGTAATTGAAAATTTGCAAGTTGCTGTGGCTTTAATGTAACTTAATTTGGAATTCCAACAGCATAATCTTGATACTTGTGAAATTTATTTCATTTTATCTAATCTGGTTGTCTTTCACAAGATGTCTTTTTGCATCACAAAATTTCTTATCAGTATCTCTCTTGGAGGTTGAAGTCAGTGATTTTTCGAAATGTGCCTCATTGTTCTAGGCTTCACACGTCATGTCTGCTGAACTGTAATCTTGTTACCCATAGTAATCGTAAATTGAACATTTGTACTTCAGTAACATGACTTGGTGTCATTTTCATATTAAACCAATGGGTATTCATAGGTTCACAAACATCATATGGTAACAAGCAGTGATCTTCTTTTCAAGCAACCTAAATTCTTCAGTTTTTTAAATAGTTTTCCTACTGGAGGGAGCAAAGCTACTTCTGAGATTTTCTTACAAAGAAAACCACAGCTCTCAACTCGTATTTAGCACATGAAATACGCTCTTGTAGCATGTTCCCAGCAGCCTCTGTAAACATTCCATCTGCAGCAGAAAACCAGTTTGAAGGTGAATTGTTTCCATTTGAGTGCAAAGTCTTTGTCTCTGCATCACAATGTCCTTGAAATGCATTCGGTAACCTATAAATATCACACAAAGATCCTCCGTTGTAAAACCAGTAACACTTGCTTCTTTCATTCAACCCATTTACTCTGATCTTATGCAAAGTTCCCTGGATTTACGTAATTTCACATATGGTTTTGATGATCTAAAGGGTGATCATTTCCTGATATTGTTTAAAAAGATATAAGCTACTGATGTTACTTTTCTTGTTTGTAGATTATTAAACTAATAAATTAATAAGAGATTTAGGTTGCTTTGAGACTGACGCATTATCCCATGCAAACCTTCTTACAATCATTTTCCAACCAATTTTTATACCATTTTTCTATTATTTGTGTACTTTTTCTATCTTGTTGCAGTTTTACTAATTTCACCCAAGTTCGTGCTGATAAAATCAGAAAAAAAATGCAGCATGCCAAATCAATGGGGACAGTACAACTTTGAAAATCAGCACTTTATTTTTGAATTCATCGGCTCTCCTGCTTTTGTTTTATTTTCCTTGTGCTGTGCGAAAACAGATCAATCAAAACATTATTACAGGGCGACCCTGTATCCGTGGAATCGTTTTCCGTGGTTTCAGTTACTTGTGGTTTACCGCGGCCCGAACATATTACAGAGAACCTTCCAGAACCAGGGACCAGGGGGCTGCCGGGCAGGTAAATCTCCCATTTAAATGAATGGGTTCGCTCCTATCTGCAGTTTTGGGCTTCCGCATCTTGGAATGTATCCCCTGTGGGTATGGGGTGGGAACTATTGTACATTTTTATAAAAGAATCAGTGTTTTGCAATCTATCAGTTGTGGGAATTTGAATTGTACACAGTTCCCGCCTGTGACATTTTTTGTCTGTAACTTGGTATTCAGCTATCTTGTGATAGTCCACAGCTAACTCACTGCCACTTGTAAAGCCTCATGTGAAAGGAAAAAGTATTGAAAATGCACTGTATCCCAAAACTGGATGTTTTGTTATTCATATATAAATGTTAATTCTTAGAATATATTAGATTTCTCTAGATCTAAAGTAGATAGGGAGCGGTTAATCCTGATAGTTAAAAAATAATGAGAGGGCATGAATTTAAAGAGATATGCAAATGAAGCAAGGGTAATGTGAGAAACCTTTTACACAGCAAATAGCAAGGATATGGAACGCACTGCCTGGAAATGTGATGAAGGCAAGTTCGATTGAGCCTTCAGGACAGTGTTGGATGATTATTGAAATAGAAATGGTGGGCAGGATTATGGGGAAAAGGCAGAAGATTGACGTGGTGTAATAGAACAACTAGTGCAAGCATGTTGGGTCAAATGGCCACCACTTAGCCCTTAATGATTCGGTGATCTGACTTTGAAATGTCATTTTTGCTGAAGTGAGAAACTGCCTTGTTTCTTGAGGTCAAGGCATGTCATCTTGGGAGGGGATGTGGCATTGCCATATTCTGTGATACTAAAGGATGAAACCTGTGTTGTAAATTTTATTGAAGATTTCTGTTATAAAGTATATGATTGTTTGGTAATGAGGCTTGTTGTACTGTGCCTGCAATCAGGGTTGGAGAAAATTCTGTTTTTAATGTAAAAATTGATTAGACATGCATACAAATACTTGCAGCATCATATATTCTCTCTCTAGATTCAACAAGTCTTTTGCTAACAGTCTTGTGACCCCAGCATTTTTTGATTTCTTCTTTTTTCAGGATTTTAACTTAAAACTGGCAGCTATATTGATTGATCTTGTTTAGCTCTTTCTTCAGTAATTAAGTAATGTAGAGCAAGGTCACTGGAAAGGAGTTGGGAACAAACAATTCAAACATAATTCAAGCTTGTAAGATGGTATGCATGCTTTGGTTCATGGTATTTATATTTCTGGAGTCAGGGATCCATGCCCTCCTGTTTACTAGGCTGCCACTCTTCATGGTACGTGGTTCATGACCCACCCTGTCCGACAGAGAGCTTTGTGTGGATACCCCTGTTTCCTACTGGTTGAATGTCACAAGACCAGAGAAGTGGCAGGGGAATTTGGAAGCTGATGTGAAAGTCTGATCCCAGAAACCATTGAGGAACTCGAAGGGATTATGAAGGTTGGAGTACTTTAAAGCCCCTTTGAGTCTCCATTGCACTGGTGGGAAGCAATCAAGCTGAACAAGAGATTTCTCACCCTCAAAGTGTTCAGGTGAGAGAAAGGCAAGTGGAATTGTCCCAACTACAGAAAAGCTTGCAGAAACTGCAATGTTGCAGATGATAGGGGTTTGTGTCACATGTGGATTTCCAAGAGGTGAAGAACCTGCAAAGCTTCACAGAAAGTAAACATGTGCATGACACTCCCTCTCTATTGTGGCTAAGAACACGGTCATCTGTTGGAAGACCTCTCAGCATTACTGTATGTGGAGCAAATCTCATTCTTGAGCCTATGCCACAGTGGTCATCTGAGCCATTATGTACATTATCTGGAGGTCAAAGGTGTCAAGTGCCTGCAGGGATATCATGTTCAAGTATGCGGATAGAGAGGCAAAGAATAAATCAAATGTCACTCTATATAGAACTTCGTGGGAAGCTAGGGAAGGGATTGCTGGGCCTCTTGCTGAAGTATTTGCATCATTGCTAGCCACGGGTGTGGTGCCAGAAGACTGGAGGTTGACTAATGTGATGATATTACATAAGGAAAAGCCAGGGAACTATAGACCAGTGAGCCTGACATCAGTGGTGGGCAAGCTGGTGGAGGTAATTTTGAAGGACAGGATTTACATATATATGGAAAGGCAAGGATTGATTAGGGATAGTCAACATGGCTTTGTGCATGGCAATTCATGTCTCACTAACTTGATTGATGTTTTTGAAGAAGTGACAAAGAGGATGGAAGAGGTCACAGCAGTAGACATCTGTATGGACTTCACAAAGGTGTTTGACAAGGTTCCACGTGGTAAATTGGTTATCAAGGTTAGATCGTATGGAACACAGAGAGAACTAGCAGTTTGGATACAGAACAAGCTCGAAGGTAGGAGACAAAAGGTGGTGGTGGAGGGTTGCTTTTTGGACTGGAGGCCTGTGACCAATGATGAACCACAAGGATCGGTACTGAATCCTCTGCTTTTCATCATTTATATAAATTATTTGGATGTGAACATAGGAGGTATGGTTAGTAAGTTTGCAGGTGACACCTTGATGAGATGGGATGGAAATGTGTTGCTGGAAAAGCGCAGCAGGTCAGGCAGCATCTAGGGAACAGGAAAATCGACGTTTCGGGCATTAGCCCTTCTTCAGGAATGAGGGAAGTTGGTCCAGCAGGCTAAGATAAAAGATAGGGAGGAGGGACTTGGGGGAGGGGCGTCGGAAATGTGATAGGTGGAAAGAGGTCAAGGTGAGGGTGGTAGGCCAGACTGGGGTGGGGGCGGAGAGGTCGGGAAGAAGATTGCAGGTTAGGAAGGCGGTGCTGAATTTGATGGATTTGACTGAGACAGGCTGGGGGGAGGGGAAATGAGGAAACTGGTGAAATCCGAGTTCATCCCTTGTGGTTGGAGGGTTCCTAGCCGGAAAATGAGGCGTTCTTCCTCCAACCGTCGTTTCGCTGTGGTCTGACGATGGAGGAGTCCAAAGGCCTGCATATCCTTGGTGGAGTGGGAGGGGGAATTGAAATGTTGAGCTACAGGGTGGTTGGGTTGGTTGGTCCAGGTGTCCCAGAGGTGTTCTCTGAAACGCTCCGCAAGTAGGCGGCCTGTCTCCCCAATATAGAGGAGGCCACATCGGGTGCAAAGGATGCAATAGATGATATGTGTGGAGGTACAGGTGAATCTGTGGCGGATATGGAAGTTTCCTTTGGGGCCTTGGAGGGAGGTGAGGGGGGAGGTGTGGGCGCAAGTCTTGCACCTCCTGCGGTTGCAGGGGAAGGTGCCGGGAGTGGAGGTTGGGTTGGTGGGGGGTGTGGATCTGACGAGGGAGTCACGGAGGGAGTGGTCTTTACGGAATGCTGATAGGGGAGGGGAGGGAAATATATCCTTGGTGGTGGGGTCCGTTTGGAGGTGGCGGAAATGGCGGCGGATGATGCGCTGTACATGGAGGTTAGTGGGGTGGTAGGTGAGGACCAGTGGGGTTCTGTCCTGGTGGCGGTTGGAGGGGCGGGGTTCAAGGGCAGAGGATCGGGAAGTGGAAGAGATGCGGTGGAGGGCATCGTCGACCACGTCGAGGGGGAAATTGCGGGCCTTGAAGAAGGAGGCCATCTGGGATGTGCGTTTTTGGAACTGGTCCTCCTGGGAGCAGATGCGGCGGAGTCGAAGGAATTGGGAGAATGGGATGGCGTTTTTACAGGGGGCAGGATGGGAGGAGGTGTAGTCCAGGTAGCTGTGGGAGTCGGTTGGTTTGTAGTAGATGTCCGTGTTGATTCGGTCGCCTGAGATAGAAATAGAAAGGTCGAGGAAGGGGAGGGAGGAATCTGAGACTGTCCAGGTGAATTTGAGGTCGGGGTGGAAGGTGTTGGTGAAGTGGATGAACTGTTCAACCTCCTCGTGGGAGCACGAGGCGGCGCCGATACAGTCATCGATGTAGCGGAGGAAAAGGTGGGGGGTGGGGCCAGTGTAGTTGCGGAAGATGGATTGTTCCACATATCCTACGAAGAGGCAGGCATAGCTGGGGCCCATGCGGGTGCCCATGGCTACTCCTTTCGTTTGGAGGAAGTGGGAGGATTGGAAAGAGAAGTTGTTCAGGGTGAGGACCAGTTCAGTCAGTCGAAGGAGGGTGTCTGTGGAAGGGTACTGGTCGGTACGGCGGGAAAGAAAGAAGCGGAGGGCTTTGAGTCCTTCGTGATGGGGGATGGAGGTGTACAGGGACTGGATGTCCATGGTGAAAATAAGGCGTTGGGGACCGGGGAAGCGAAAATCATGGAGCAGGTGGAGGGCATGGGTGGTGTCCCGAACGTAGGTGGGGAGTTCTTGGACTAAGGGGGACAGGACGGTGTCAAGGTATGCGGAGATGAGTTCGGTGGGGCAGGAGCAGGCGGAGACAATGGGTCGGCCGGGGCAGTCAGGTTTGTGGATTTTGGGCAGGAGGTAGAAGCTGGCAGTGCGGGGTTGTGGGACTATGAGGTTGGAGGCGGTGGATGGGAGGTCCCCCGAGGTGATGAGGTTATGGATGGTCTGGGAGATGATGGTTTGGTGGTGGGGGGTGGGGTCATGGTCAAGGGGGCAGTAGGAGGAGGTATCTGCGAGCTGGCGTTTGGCCTCAGCGGTGTAGAGGTCTGTGCGCCAAACTACTACCGCGCCTCCCTTGTCTGCTGGTTTGATAGTGAGGTTGGGGTTGCAACGGAGTGAGTGGAGGGCTGCGCGTTCCGAGGGTGAGAGGTTGGAGTGGGTGAGAGGGGTGGGGGAGTTCAGGTGGCGGTTAATATCGCGGCGGCAGTTGGCTATGCAGAGGTCGAGGGCAGGTAGGAGGCCAGCGCGGGGTGTCCAGGTGGATGGGGTGTGTTGGAGGCGGGAGAAGGGGTCGTCAGAGGGTGGGCGGGACTCTTGGTTAAAGAAGTAGGCACGGAGGCGAACGCGGCGGGCAACACATTTCCAGCAACACATTTCCATCTCTGATCTCCAGCATCTGCAGACCTCACTTTCTCCACCTTGATGAGATGGACCAAGGAATGGCAGATGGAGTTTAATTTAGATAAATGGAAGGTGCTGCATTTTGGAAAGGCAATTAAGAGCAGGATTTATATATTAATGGTAAGGTCTTGGGGAGCATTGCTGAACAAAAAGACCTTGGAGTGCAGATTCATAGTTCTTTGAAAGTGGAGTTGCAGATAAACAGGGTAGTGAAGAAGGTGTTTGGTATGCTTTTATTTTTTGGTCAGTACACTGAGTATGGGAGTTGGGAGGTCATGTTGCAGATGCACATTGGTTAGGCCACTTTTAGTATACTGTTTGCAATTCTGGTCTCCTTGCTTAAGGAAATATGTTATGAAACTTGAAAGGCTCAGAAAATATTTACAAAGATGTTGCTGGGTTTTGAGGATTTGACCTATAGGGAGAGGCTGAATAGGCTGGGGCTGTTTTCCCAGATATGTGAGAGGCTGATAGATGACCTTAAAAGTCTATAAAATCATGAGGGGCATGGACAGGGTGAATAAGTCAAGGTCTATATTCTATGTCTTTCGCCCAGGGTAGAGGACTCCAAAAGTAGATGGCATAGGTTTAGGGTCGAGAGTGTGGTGCTGGAAAAGCACAGCAGGTCAGGCAGCATCCGAGGAGCAGGAGAATTGATGTTTCGGGCATAAGCTCTTCAAGAAGGTTTATCATAGGTTATCATATCAACCTTCATCATACGTTTAGGGTGAGAGGGGAAAGTTATAAAAGGAACTTAAGGGACAACTTTTTCCTGAAGATTGTGGTGTGTCTATGGAATGAGCTGCCATAGGAAGTGGTAGAGGCTGGTACAATTACACCATTTAAAATGCATCTGGATGGGTATTTGAATAGGAAGGGTTTAGAGGGATATGGACCAAGTGTGGGCAAATGGGACTAGATTTATTTAGGATATCTAGTTGGCATGCACACGTTGGAGGATGGATCTGTTTCTGTGCTGTACATTCTTATGACTCTATATCCTGATTTATATTTTTGTAGCTGTGTCACTCTGTATGTAGACATTTGGTACAGGAAAACCAACTGTCACCACATATTGAAGGTGTCTCTGCAGACTGGCAAATGACTTTGACAGAATGCCATCAGCAAAACTTTCAAACAGAAACCAGGATCTAGCTTGGCTTGTAGTGAGAAGAGCACTTCCTATCAGATCATTCATTCATTCATGCTTCAACTCTCGGTGCCATTGTACACCGTCCTTGAGATGGTTGTTGTGGTGAAAGGACACTTGCTTAGCTAGTCTGGAATGTGCCATTGCAAAGTAGGTCTGGACAGAGTCATAGAGATATACAGCACTGAAACAGATCCTTCAGTCCAACTTGTCCATGCTGACAAGGTATCCTAAATTAATCTAGTCCCATCTGCTAGCATTTAGCCCATATCACTCTAAACCCTTCATACACCCATCCAGTTACCTTTTTAAATGTTGTAAATGTATCAGCCTCCACTACTTCCTCTGGCAACTCTTTTCGTTTATGCACCACCCAGAAAAAATTGCATCTTAGGTTCCTTTTTATATCTTTCCCCTCTGACCTTAAACCTACATCCTCTAATTTTGGACTCTCCCAACCCACGGAAAAGACCTTCCCTATTTAACCTATCCATACCCCTCGTGATTTTATAAACCTGGATGAGGTCACCCCTCAGCCTCCAATGCTACAGGGAAAACAGCCCAGCCTATAGCTCCAATCCTGATAATGTCTTTGTAAATCTTTTCTGAACCCTTTCAAGTTTCACAACATCCTTCCCATACCAGGGAGACTAGAATTGCACAGAGTATTCCATTAGTGGACTAACCAATGTCCTGTACAGCCACAACATGACCTCCCAACGTCTATACTTAATGCACTGACCAATAAAGGAAAGCATACCAAACGCCTTCTTCACTATCCTATCTACCTGTGACTCCACTTTCAAGGAGCTATGATCCTACATTCCAAGGCCTCTTGTTCAGCAACATTCCCCATGACCTTACCATTAAGTGTATAAGTCCCGCCCTGGTTTGCCTTTCCAGATGCAGTGATTTTTGTTTTGTTGTGAAGGTTAGTCCCGAGAAGCTCTAGTGCATGTCTCTGCCCTGCAGGTGTTCCCAAATAGGGACATATTGAGACAATTAGCAACTAATGGCTGGAGGACACCCAACTTGTTGAAAGATGATTGAAAGTCTTGCAGTGCTAAGAGTTGTCCTTGATTTGTGTGTTGCAGACTGGCAACGTTTAGTGCAGCGGCTTTAAAGGCACAGTGGGAAAGGCTAGTGTTCAAAGTCTTTCAGCCATGTTCCAATTACACAATCTGAGGCTTGAGGCAATTTCCAGGAGCAAAGTATGGAGGTAACTTCCCCCTCCCTGATATAGCACATTTTTTTTATTGTAACCCCAGGGAGCAAGATCCTTGTATAGGAAGAAGAAATACTGTTTCCAAAAATGGTATATAAGTGAGATCTTCTATTTCATTTCCGCAGATTGGACTCTAGCTCCTTAATTCAGAGCCGAAGTTGCTTAAGCAGCAAACACTAATTTCATGTGTGTTCACAGTCACTCATCTGGATGTCCAGCAGGGGCACCACATTATTCAAACAATTTTAATGTTTCATTTAGTTATTAAGCGATTCTGTATCTTATCATTACTCTTCACATTTGAAGTACCCCCACCTTTAACCATGGCTTGATATATTCTACTGTGTATCCTTAGCATTAGATGTCTACATGTTACACTATATTTGAGGCTGTTCCTGTTTTTGCTAGGTTGCTACTGTCTTGGGTTTTGGCATCCCTAATTTTCCTTCTCTTATAGTAAGTTTCTTTCAATCTATTCAGTTTTACAGACTTCTACTTGTATATTTTTGAGTTACTGTCTAGCTTCATGCTTAAATCCTGTTTCATTACATCTCACTCTCTGATTTGTTCTTCTCTCATTACTGTGTTGACGTCACAGAGTAACACCATCTGTTACAACAGCATTATTTGCATACTCCATTATCCTACAGATGTGGGTGTCAGAGTTGCCTAACTTTTAAAGTGAGAGGCAGTATGTGTTCATCTTTTTACCACCTCCATTCTCCCAAAAAAACCCATCACATTCTTCTTGCTGTAATGCTGGGTCCAATATGCTGTGGGGTAAGACAATAAATTAAATGCATTGCATGGAGAATTTTGGATCTCCATCATACCAGTAGTGGGTTGTACATCCTGAAGGGATTTTAACATTAATTATAGTTAGTTACCGAAGCTATATTATCCCCTTAATGTTGGCTTCAGTTTTTTTCCTCATTGTGAGCCCAGGGTGCATGTTAAATATACAGGCTTCAGTAGAACAAGAAATATTATTTCCAAAAAAGATACGAATGGGATCTTCCATTTCATTAGAAGTTTTAAGTAAACAAATTTGGAAAAAATGATGCTGAGCACTGTTTCCTTAAATGTGAGGCAATTACCCTTCACTTAAGACTATCTCGAAATATTCAATGATTTCCACCAGGCCAATGTCTGATTTACCACAGCGCAAGTAGGCTCTATTTCTGTCTCCAGTTTGGCCAATATCACGTGGAATCTAGCCCAATAATTCTTGAAATAGATTCTGAGTTACAATACTACTAACTGTAATTAGTAACTTTACTAATATATAAAGATCCTGAAATCAGTGTCTACTGACAGCTATTTATTACCTCATCTTTGCTGGTAAAGGAGTAGCAAATGATTACTGTTGTGATTCTGTTCGCCGAGCTGGGAATTTGTCTTGCAGACGTTTCGTCCCCTGTCTAGGTGACATCCTCAGTGCTTGGGAGCCTCCTGTGAAGCGCTTCTGTGATGTTTCCTCCGGCATTTATAGTGATTTGTACCTGCCACTTCCGGTTGTCAGTTCCAGCTGTCCGCTGCAGTGGCCGGTATATTGGGTCCAGATCGATGTGTTTATTGATTGAATCTGTGTTGCCCCACTAGGGACAACACTACTATTATAGGACAAGCCAAACAGAGAATAGCCAGGGAATTCCTAGAGGCATGGCATTCATCCACAGATTCAATCAATAAACACATCGATCTGGACCCAATATACCGGCCACTGCAGCGGACAGCTGGAACTGACAACCGGAAGCGGCAGATACAAATCACTATAAATGCCGGAGGAAACATCACAGAAGCGCTTCACAGGAGGCTCCCAAGCACTGAGGATGTCACCTAGACAGGGGACGAAACATCTGCAACACAAATTCCCAGCTCGGCGAACAGAACCACAACAACGAGCACCCAACCTACAAATCTTCTCACAAACCTTGAAATGATTACTGTGCCTTTTATACAAATTCCATTTAATTTCGAGTCATAGAGTCAGAGATGTACAGCATGGAAACAGACCCTTCTGTCCAACCTCTCCATGCTGACCAGATATCCCAACCCAATTTCGTCCCATCTGCCAGCACCCAGCCCATATCCCTCCAAACACTTCCTATTCATATACCCATCCAAATGCCTCTTAAATGTTGCAATTGTACCACCCTCCAGCACTTGCTCTGGCAGCTCATTCCATACACGTACCACCCTCTGTGTGAAAAGGTTTCCCCTTAGGTCTCTTTTATATCTTTCCCCTCTCACCCTAAACCTATGCCCTCTAGTTCTGGACTCCCCGACCCCAGGGAAAAGACTTTGCTTAATTATCCTATTCATGCCCCTCATAATTTTGTAAACCTCTATAAGATCACTCCTCAGCCTCCGACGCTCCAGAGAAAACAGCCCCAGCCTGTTCAGCCTCTCCCTATAGCTCAAATCCTCCAACCCTGGCAACATCCTTGGAAATCTTTTCTGAAACCTTTCAAGTTTCACAACATCTTTCTGATAGGAAGGAGACCAGAATTGCATGCAATATTCCAACAGTGGCCTAACCAATGTCTTGTACAGCTGCAACATGACCTCCCAACTCCTGTACTCAATACCCTGACAAATAAAGGAAAGCATACCAATCACCTTCTTCACTATCCTATCTACCTGCGACCTCCACTTTCAAGGAGCTATGAACCTGCACTCCAAGGTCTCTTTGTTCAGCAACACTCCCTAGGACCTTACTATTAAGTGTATAAGTCCTGCTAAGATTTGCTTTCTCAAAATGCAGCACCTCACATTTAACTAAATTTAAATTTCATTTGTCACTTCTCAGCCCATTGACCCATCTGGTCAAGATCCTGTTGTAATCTGAGATAACTTTCTTTGCTGTCCACTACACCTCCAATTTTGGTGTCATCTGCAAACTTACTAACTATACCTCTTATGCACACATCCAAATCATTTATATAAATGTGAAAAGTAGAGGACTCAGCACTGATCTTTGTGGCACTCCAGTGGTCACAGGCCTCCAGTCTGAAAAACAACCCTCCACCACCACCCTCTGTCTTCTACCTTTGAGCCAGTTCTGTATCCAAATGGCTAGTTCTCCCTGTATTCCGTGAGATCTAGCTTTGCTAATCAGTCTCCCATGGGGAACCTTGTCGAACACCTTACTGAAGTCCATATGGATCACACCCAACCCTCTGCCCTCATCAATCCTCTTTGTTACTTCCTCAAAAAACTCAATCAAGTTTGTGAGACATGATTTCCCAAACACAAAGCCATGTTGACTAACCCTAATCAGTCCTTGCCTTTCGCAATGCATGTACATCCTGTCTCTCAGGATTCCCTCCAACAAATTGCCCACCACCGATGTCAGGCTCACTGGTCTATAGTTCCCTGGCTCCAGTCTTCCAGCACCTCACCTGTGATTATTGATGATACAAATATCTCAGCAAGAGGCCCAGCATTCACTCCTCTAGCTTCCCACAGAGTTCTAGGGTACACCTGATCAGGTCCTGGGATTTATCCACCTTTTCAGGTTTCAAGACATCCAGTACTTCCTCCTCTGTCATGTGGACATTTTGCAAGATGTCACCATCTATTTCCCTACAGTCTATATCTTCCATATCCTTTTCCAGAGTAAATACTGATGCAAAATATTCATTTAGTATCTCCCCCATTTTCTGTGGCTCCACACAAAGGCCGCCTTGCTGATCTTTGAAGGGCCCAATTCTCTCCCTAGTTACCCTTTTGTCCTTTATGTATTTGTAAAAACTCTTTGGATTCTTCTTAATTCTATTTGCCAAAGCTATCTCATGTCCCCTTTTTGCCCTCCTGATTTCCCTCTTCAGTATACTCGTACTTCCTTTATACTCTTCTAAGGATTCACTGGATCTCTCCTCTCTATACCTGACTTATGCTTTCTTCTTTTTCTTAACCAAACCCTCAATTTCATTAGTCATCCAGCATTCCTTATACCTACCAGCCTTTCCTTTCACCCTGACAGGAATATACTTTCTCTGGATTCTCATCATCTCATTTCAGAAGGCTTCCCATTTTCCAGCCATCCCTTTACCTGCGAACATCAGCCCCCAATCAGTTTTTAAAAGTTCTTGCCTAATACTGTCAAAATTGGCCTTTCTCCGATTTAGAACTTCAACTTTTAGATCTGTTCTATCCTTTTCCATCATTATTTTAAATCTAATAGAATTATGGTCACTGGCCCCAAAGTGCTCCCCCACTGACACCTCAGTCACCTGCCCTGCCTTACTTCCCAAGAGTAGGTCAAGTTTTGCAGGAAGAAAGTGAGGACTGCAGATGAAAATCAGAGCTGAAAATGTGTTGTTGAAAAAGGGCAGCAGATCAGGCAGCATCCAAAGAGCAGGAGAATCAACGTTTCGGGCATGAGCCCTTCTTCAGGAATGTCTCATTCCTGAAGAAGGGCTCATGCCCGAAACGTTGATTCTCCTGCTCTTTGGATGCTGCCTGACCTCCTGCACTAGGTCAAGTTTTGCACCTTCTCTCTCATAGGTACATCCACATACTGAATCAGAAAATTGTCTTGTACACACTTAACAAATACCTCTCCATCTAAACCCTTAACACTATGGCAGTCCTACTCTATGTTTGCAAAGTTAAAATCCCCTACCATAACCACCCTATTTTTCTCACAGATAGCTGAGATCTCCTTACAAGTTTGTTTCTCAATTTCCCTCTAACTATTAGGGGGTCCATAATATAATCCCAATAAGGTTATCATCCCTTTCTTATTTCTCAGTTCCATCCAAATAACTTCCCTGGATGTATTTCCGGGAATATCCTCCCTCAGCACAGCTGTAATGCTATCCCTTATCAAAAATGCCATTCCCCTCCTCTCTTGCCTCCCTTTCTATTCTTCTTGTAGCATTTGTATCCTGGAACATTAAGCTGCCAGTCCTGCCCATCCCTGAGCCATGTTTCTGTATGATATCCCAGTCCCATGTTCCTAACCATGCCCTGAGTTCATCTGCCTTCCCTGTTAGGCCCCTTGCATTGAAATAAATGCGGTTTAATTTATTAGTCCTACCTTGTCCCGGCCTGCCCTGACTGTTTGTTTGACTTGCTTCTGTTCTCAACTGTTCCGGTCTCAGATTGATCTCTTTCCTCACTATCTCCCTGGGTCCCACTCCCCCCACCTTACGAGTTTAAATCCTCCTGAGCAGCTCCAGCAAAATTTCCCTGCCAGCATATTAGTCCCCTTCCAATTTAGGTGCAATCCGTCCTTCTTGTACAGGTCACTTCTACCCCAAAAGAGATTCCAATAATCCAAAAATGTGAATCCTTCTCCCATACACCAGCTCCTCAGCCATGCATTCATCTGCTCTATCCTCCTTTTCCTGCTCTCACTAGCTCGTAGCACCAGGAATAATCCAGATATTACCACACTTGAGGACCTCCTTTTTAATTTTCTGCCTAACTCTCTGTAATCTCCCTTCAGAGTCTCAACCTTTTCCCCTTCCTGTGTCTTTGGTTCCAATGTGGACAATGACCTCTTGCTGGCCCCCCTCCCCCGTGAGAACATTCTGCACCCTCTCTGAGACATCCTTGATCCTGGTACCAGGGAAACAACACACCATTCTGCTTTTTCATTGCTGGCCACAGAAACATGTGTCTGTACCTCGGACTACAGAATTCCCTAACACGATTGATCTCTTGGAACCCAACGTACCCCTTGTTGCATTAGAGCCAGTCTCAATACCAGAAACTTGGCTGTTCGTGCTACGTTCTCCTGAGAATCCATCAGCCCCTACATTTTCCAAAACAGCATACCTGTTTGAAATGCAGAAACCCAGTTCCACAAGTGTGTGTATGACAAGCTGGGCTCACTCAGCCTGATCAGTGTTCATATTCCAGTCAATCCTGCATTCATCATTCCCCTCTAAATCTATCATACCCATCTAGTCGCTTCTTGCCCTCTTTTCTGGTCCAGTTTCCCCTTTAAACGTATCTACATTATTCACTCCAATCACTTCCTGTAATAGCAATTTCACATAGAGACATAGAGTCTTAGAGATGTTCAGCACGGAAACAGACCCATAGGTCCAACTCGTTCATGCCGTTCAGTTAACCCAACCCAATCTAGTCCCACCTGCCAGCACCAGGCCCATATCCCTCCCAACCCTTCCTACTCATATACCCATCCAAATGCCTCTTAAATGTTGCAATTGTACTAGCCCCTATCATTTCCTCTGGCAGCTCATTCCATACATGTACCACCCTCTGCATAAAAAAAGTTGCCCCGTAGGTCTCTTTTATATCTTTCCCCTCTCAACCTAACCCTATGCCTTCTAGTTCTGGACTCCCCGACCCCAAGGAAAAGACTTTGTCTCTTTACCCTATCCATGCCCCACATAATTTTGTAAACCTCTATAAGGTCACCCCTCAGCCTCTGACACTCTAGGGAAAACAGCTCCAGCCAATTCAACCTCTTCCTATAGCTCAAATCCTCCAACCTTGGCAACATCCTTGTAAATTCTTTCTGAACCCTTTCAAGTTTCACAACATCTTTCCAATATGAAGGAGACCAGAATTGCTCGCAATGTTCCAACAGTGGCCTAATCAATGTATTGTACAGACACAACGTGACAACCCAACTCCTGTACTCAATACTCTGACCAATAAATGAAAGCATACCAAACGCCTTCTTCACTATCTGATCTACCTGTGACTCTACATTCAAGGAGCTATGAACCTGCACTCCAAGGTCTCTTTGTTCAGCAACACTCCCTAGCACCTTACCATTAAGTGTATAAGTCCTGCTAAGATTTGCGTTCCCAAAATGCAGCATCTCGCATTTATCTGAATTAAACTCCATCTGCCACTTCTCAGCCCATTGGCCCATCTGATCAAGATCCTGTTGTAACCTGAGGTAACCCTCTTCGCTGTCCACTACACCTCCAATTTTGGTGTCATCTGCAAATTTACCAGCTATACCTCTTATGGTCGCATCCAAATCATTTATGTAAGTGACAAAAAGTAGTGGACCCAACTCCTATCCTTGTGGCAATCCACTGGTCACATGCCTCCAGTCTGAAAAACAACCCTCCACCACCACAAAGTCTTTTACCTCTGAGCCAGTTCTATATCAAAATTGCTAGTTCTCTCTGTATTCCGTGAGGTCTAACCTTGCAAATCAGTCTCCCACGGGGAACTTTGTGAAATTCCTTACTGAAGTCCATATAGATCATGTCCACCGTTCCACCCTCATCAATCCTCTTTGTTACTTCTTTAAAAAAACTCAATCAAGTTTGTGAGACATGATTTCCCACATACAAAGCCATGTTGACTATCCCTAATCAGTCCTTGCCTTTCCAAATACATGTACATCCTGTCCCTCAGGATTCCCTCCAACAACTCGCCCACCACAGACGCCAGGCTCACTGCTGTATAATTCCCTGGCTTGTCCTTTCCACCTTTCTTAAACATCTCTGTTTCCATTGGGTAACAAGATTTCTCCTGAATTCCCCACTGGGATTTCATGATTACTACCTTCTATTGATGGTTTGTGGTTATGATCTTGTCCATAAAAGAAAATGTTCTCTTTCTATCCTCAATCAATAGCTTTTAGTTTGAAAACCTTTCGGTCATTCCTTAGCTTTACTTTTTCAAGAGAAAAGGGACACAACCTGTCAATCCTTTCCTGATATATATGCCCCGCATTTCTGGTTTCATCCTTGTGTTATTTGCATCCACTGTAATGCCTCTCTGCACTTGTTATCATAGTTATGGTGATGAGAGCTTCACACTCTATTGTATCCAATGTTGATTTGGCTTTAGCATAATGTGCCTCCTTTTGAATTCTAATTCCCCTCAAAACAAAGCCTAGTGATTAGTTTACTTTATTTTTTGTGTGTATAAATGATTCAAGGTCTTGTATCGATCCATTTATTCCTTCACCCCCCCACTTAGACTTGCATCTTCAAAAAAGTTCAAAATCTACCAAGCTACATTTTTATCAATTGTACAACAGCTGGAGAGAGACTGGTCTCCCTGCTGTAAGAAGGATGTTGTGAAACTTGAAAGGGTTCAGAAAATATTTACAAGGATGTTGGCAGGTTGGAGGGATTGAGCCAAAGGGAGAGGCTGAATAGACTGGGGTTGTTTTCCCTGGAGCATCGAAGGCTGAGGGGTGATCTTATAGAGGTTTATAAAATCACACAGGGCATGGATAGGATGAATAGCCAAGGTTTTTTCCTTGGGGTGGGAGAGTCCAAAACTAGAGGGCATAGGTTTAAGGCGAGAGGGAAAAGATTTAATAAGGGACTTAGGGGGCAACCTTTTCACACAGAGGGTGGTGCATGTATGGAATGAGGTGCCAGAGGAAATGATGGAGGCTGGTACAATTAAAACATTTACAAGGCATCTGGATGGGTATATGAATAGGAAGGGTTGAGAAGGATATGGACCAAATGCTGGCAAATGGGATTAGTTGAGAATATCTGGTTGGCATGGATGAATTGGACCAAAGGGACTGTTTTGTGCTGTATAGTTGACTCTAGTTGTCTTACCCTGCAAGTATATTCAGGTTCTCCTGTAAATTGTTGTTGTTGCACTCCATATTGACTCCGTAAATAGTGGGGTGTGGTTTCAAGGTGCTAAACAAGTGAGGTATCTCAAATTTCTAGGTAAATGACATCATCTTCATATCCAGCATTTACTTTACCTCCTAATTAAGCAAGATTTTCCTTCTTGAAGTTCATTTTGTCTATTTAGTATTCATTTTGCACTCGTACATGATCTTCTGTTTTGACTTGTATATTTTTACCAGTTGTGTTAAGCTGATTGGTCTATAATTCTGTGAGCATTTTCCATTTTTCTTCCTAACTATATCAATCTCTTTCACTACATGACCTCTTTCTAATGAATGATTAAATAAGAGTAGTAATACCTTTGATCGCTTCCAAAGATTCCTTTTAAAGTGGTGATGCAATCTATTCAGTCCAAGACTTAATCTTGTTTGAGTTTAGACATTCAGTACATTCCTTTTATTAAAATTTAAATGCACTTACCTCATTACATCATTCAATATCATGTCTACTTGTTCCATTGTTCTGATAAGTGTTGAAACAAAATAATATAATACTTTTACCATGTCTCTTAGCTGCAGTATTACTCTCTCTCTCTTAATGGTGCTATACCCATTATAGTCTACCCCTTTAACTGATATGCCTTTTAACTCATTTTATTTTGTATTATATTTCTTGATAATTTAATTGCTCCTCTTTGCCTTCTTAACTGTTCTATTGTCTAATCACATTCAATTCTTTCTTGTCTTGCACTCTGCGTATTTAATGACTGCTTTTCTAACTCTCAATTGCCCAGTGATGTCTTTGTTCATCTAGGGAGTCTGACTCAAGTTTAATCTGTTCTTTCCTTTTAACTGAATATATTTTACTAAATTTTTCTCATTAGAATTTTAGAATATTAGCATAAAACATCAATGTCATTTTGTTTTCTCAAATCTACTCTCCACTCCTTTCTAATCAATTTTCGTTTTGTCATACTGGTATCCTTCTCTATAAAATCATTATGTGGGAGTGGGGTTTAGAGGCATACAAGATTATAACTTTACCTTCTCAGCTGGTGTACCAATCTCCGTTAACATCTCACCTCCAAAGCTATTTTGTGGAATGCTACATCCAGATGGAAAGTCTTCCCATCCACAAGCAGCAGGTAGATAGTTAAGGCCAGGGTTCGGACATTGGCTGGAATTTTCCAATCGGCTTGTGGGTCTCTCATCTTCAGATGCACAGTAATTGCCTGGAGACAAAAATGGGGCACAGCCCCCCCCCCCCCTCCCCCCCGCCTTCATTGTGATTGAAGGTTGCTTCATCCTACTTGAGGATATTCCTCAACACAACAGTAGTCCAGAAACTGGGAACACATTTTGTTTTCAGTGCAAATCTCTACGAAGTATCTCTACGAAGACCACCCCTTGCTTGCAAAACCTCCTTCCAAGCTCATGAACCTCTGATGGCAAGTATGCCCTTTGAGCACAAATTCAAGACAAATCAATTGTTGTTTGACTGATCTGAACGTATTGCAAGGTTGTGGTCTACATTTAGACACCAAGATCTAGGGACCCAACTTAATATACATAATGCTAACCCTTCCTATCTACCTTTAAATTGCTGGCAGAGCTATCTCCCATACGCCTGAGTTACTGATGGGCTGTCTCTTTTCCATAAACCTAAACCCAAGTGAAAATTCATTACACTTCTTTGATCTGCTACAGTAGTCACAACGTATGCAATTTTTAAGCAGAATCCATCTGTGTCAGTCTTCCTAATGGACTGGAATCAATGGTAATCTCCAGTACAATGTTTTCTCCTTTTCAGCATCTCAGCCATTCAGGATAGATAATAGATCAGTGTTCCTGCTTATTCACCAAATTGAAATCACAGCTGTTTAATGTAATGTTCTACTGATTTATGTTCATTTTCTATTTTAAACTAGTGTTGTCAGGACCGTCATTTAATATTGAGGCAAATTTCCAGCCTTTTGGGAGAAGTTTGTTTTAATTTGAAATGCCTTTTCAAATTCAAATAATGATCAATGTATTCTTTTTTGTCTACTGCTGTTCCTGTACTAATGCAATCTACTCATTTGTATTTATCTGACCATTTTTTTTACAAATTCACCGGAAATTTGGTCATTCTAGGCAATGAGCGATATGATCTTTTTAAAAGCTCTGAAGGAATGAGCCCAGTGACCTTTGTACTCTGTTCTTTCTGGTTAGAATACATCTTGCCTTTTACTGAAAATAAAGATGGCAGCACACAACCAAAGGCACATTTTCTCTTTCCACAAAGAAACTGTTTTGGTTCCTGCTGTTATTCTTGTGGAACTAACGCAACCAAAATCTTTTTGTCCCATGCCTGTTGTTGGCTCCTGGGGATCTGCCATGGCGTTAATTCTGCAAATGCTGTTTCATTCTGAATGCGCGCATTGTTTTCCACGTTTTCTTAAAAATCGTAGCTTCTGGGCAAGGCCGAATTGTGATGAAAGTAAAATTGAATTAAGGTTTCCTAAAACACCTTACAGCAGTCAGCAGTATATTGTGCACCAGTATTACTGCAAAGCATTGCTTTATGGTTGCTGAATATGATTAGCTATTAGATACTAATGCTGCTAAATTTAACAATGTATTATCTTTCTCCGTTTTTGTCTCTCCCAAAAGCACTAGTTCACTTAAAATTGCATATGTAACCTCTTCTGTTCTCCATAATGCTTTTGAGAAAGAAGATAGAGTTCAGTCTAGTTGGTTTTTGTATTGAGATTTTTTGGAAGCATTTCTGCTACAAGGACCAGCAGGTCATCTTGCTGTACCTTACCAAACTTGCCTTCTTAACTCCCTATTCCCCCCTTTTGGTGTCGCTCATGTTGGATTATCACTTTTTCCAGAACAATTTTCCAGTCAGTAGACATCCCAGGATTCACTGGCCTCTCTTGTACCTGTGCTATTTTCTAAAACGCATTCTGTCTGAAGATGAGCTCTGTCAGTCTCAAGAAGTCCTGCTGACATTACCCCAAGATATAGCTGACAAGGGCAAATTGGTGCCCCTTTTTGTAGGCAGGAACCTGGGGGTGGGACTTCCTCTTCACACTGAAACACCAGTGAAGGCCACGACTTGCTGGCCTGGTCCGATGTTGACACTAGAGCTAAAGCAGTCTCAGCTGTAATGGAGATATGCACAACACTGTAGGAAGAACGTCAATAATCTTCTCCACTGTCCAGTGCAAGTGCTACTGTATTATCCAATACCTTCCTCTCTGCTACTCTACTCACCACCCTCCGAGACTTGTGGTCTTTCGCTGTTACGATTGCCTTCAATATCTTCTCTCTCTCTCACTGTTATCCTAACCCCCCAACAACACCAAACCTGCATACCCTTTGGGCTTCCTAGTAACTCACTCGGATCACCGTTCAGCTTGTGCCAGCCACTCTCATACCCCATAATACTTGCCCCAGGAGGAAAGCAGCCCACTAGAGGGCAGAAAGACTCGAGAGAGGTGGGAGGCTGTCCTATCATGGGCTCCTGGCCCCTTATGTGGAGAGCAGCTGACTGATTGATTATTTCCTCACACCTTGACTGGTATTCTAGGCTGCCCTTGTTGTACTGTGCCAGACCTTCGGGAGCTAAAGCTATTGTCTTTACTTGACTGCCCCCTGCTGACCACTGTGACAAGCTTTCTGGTATCTGTGCCTGGTATCTTTGGCTGAGTGGAGAAAGTGTAAAATGACGTGGCAAGGATACTATGCACATCCAGATAGGTTCCCAGTGAGTGAACTCTATGGCAGTAAGTGAAGAGCTTGGAGAAGCTGGCTGCTCCAGTCCATGTCACTGAGCACCCTGAGTCCTTGCTGCAGCATTACAGTGATGGTTGCTGGTACAGTATTGAGGTCCAGAAGCATCGTCTAAGTGTTCAGAGATTTGCCACAGAGGTTCTTCCAGTGTCTGTGGACACATAGCTCCGATGACCATGGAGCGTGCCTCATAATGCTAGTGCAGTGTCCAACAAGGAGGTCCTCCAGAGCGAATGTTGAACTGAATTTTCCAGGTACCTGTTCTGAATTCCATATTTAGGCTTCTCAGTGCAAAGTCTGCTTGGCCAGGTAGGATGCTGCATATTAATTAAATTCCCTACAGTGTGGAAACAGGCCCTCCGGCCCAACCAGTCCACACCAACCCTCCGAAGGGCCAATTCACCTGACCAGCACATTGTTGGACTGTGGGAGGAAACCAGAGCACCCGGAGGAAACCCATGGAGACACGGGGAGAATGTGCAAACTCCACATAGACAGTTATCCAATGCTGGAATCGAATCTGGGACCCTGGTGCTGTGAGGCGGCTGAGCTGACCCCTGAGCCACTGTGTCGCACCTGACAAGTCCACACTGATCTTCCGAAGAGTAACCCACCCAAACCCATTTCCCTCTGACTGATGCACCTAACACTATGGGCAATTTAGCATGGCCAATTCACCTGACCTGCACATCTTTGGACTGTGGGAGGAAACTAGAGCACCCGGAGGAAACCCACGCAGACATGGGGACAATGTACAAACTCCACACAGACAGTTGCCCGAGGCCGGAATTGGACCTGGATCTCTGGTGTTGTGAGGCAGTCATGCTAACCACTGAGCCACCATGCCACTTAATGAGGTGAGTTGGGACATTGACAAGACATTTAAGAAGCAATGTCCCCCTAAATTGATGACTCACCATTTTTCAGTGAGAAACCTGCCATGCCACTTGTCAAAAGCACTAAAAAAATGAAATGAGATGTTCCTGGCATCAGTGTTTACTTAATTGGAGTCCACATCTGATTCTGCCACAAATCTTAAATCACCCATGTCATTCAGATCCCCAAAAGGTTCAATCTCAAACCATAATTGTATGTTTAATCCATTGATGCCCATAAACAAATGCAAATGTATTATGAATCACTTCTCTTCTGTTTGGGCACAGCTTCATTTTCCTCCATTTCTTTCCCTGTTCTTGAACCCTGTTTCATACGATAGCCGTCTGATCCTTGAAATGACATTTGTAGTTGATGGAATTTGGCATTCAACTCATCACACCCTTAGGCAATGATCTTTTCTCGTAAAAGGGAGCCTTCCAATCCCAAAGGTGATGTTTTGTCAAATAGTGAATAATTCAGAGACTATTACATTTCAAAACTAATTTGTCATGTTTGAAGTGAGAAGGTTTTTCTGGATTATGTACAAAGTATTAACGTTTATGATGGAGTGCTTATAATTGTGTCTTTATGGAATTATTTTGTTCCATTCTGCAGAACATCCTGCAAATTAATTCTAAGGTGGGCAATTTATTTTGTTTGGTAACCTACTTTCGGGTAATTCTGTGTATGTATTTCTAATTGTATTGTACTTACTAAGTCCACATTTCAGTGCCATCTTCAGAATGGTGAATGTGACACCTCAGACAAGTTCTATGTCATAAAAGCTAACTGTTAGATCCAAGTCATGCATTAAGCAAAACTTTGATTATATTTAAAATTTTAAAAATCATAATAGAATCATTTAACATTTGAAAAATCTGAGATTACCATAATTTTGCTTATTGAAAGAATCAACGGAATTCTTAATTTGCAAAATTCAATTGTGATGTGATAAAGTCTAGCTCCTTCACTGAAGGATGCTAATTAATCCTTGTGGTTTGCTTTTGTTCCAAAAATACCAGTAAAGCTGAATTGGCCATAATGCTGTCAAAGATTTTTTGATGGGAAAGGAATATGTGAGAGTGCAAGCCAATCAAATCGGAAAGGGAGAAGTGAGGTCAAAGTTCATTTTATGTTGCACTCTTCAACACCGAAACACAAGAAAACCAACTTTCAGGAGAAAAGACAAATTTTATAAAGCATAAGATCAGGATGCTGATTGGCACCTCCATGGCAACCAATCTTTTATCATCATTCCTCTTTGCTCCTTCTGTTGCTTTTATTATGCCTTGCCTGTGCCGAAATCATCTTTTCTTTCGAGGCAGCCCATTGTTCAGCTACTGTTTTTTTTCCCAACAACCTATCACTATCTCTATCACTCTTGCACAGTGCGCAAATTTTTAGGGCATTATTTAAGAGGTTAGTAACAGAGTGCTGTATTGCTATTTGGATTTTTGAGACTATTGCTAAATAATAAGAAGCATTCACTTTTTAAAAAGCTTTGTGATCCAGCGTATGTTATCGTTAGGGGACTAACGCCAGTTATGTAACACACAGTTAAACTTAAGATGTGTTGCAAAAACATTGGTGTAGTTGAAGCTGGCAGTAGTGTCCATTCATTGGGCCAACATGGAATTGAATGACTTGTTTCCTACAATGCATGGCAATGTAAACTCTTGGTCTCTGCATGTTAACACAATATTACTGCAGTCTGACCTGAACTCTGCCCACCACATTTAGTTGAGTCATTTGTTTCTTGTCTCCTATGTTTTATTTCTGTGGATGAAATCTTTCAAGGCCCCATGTGACTGAACTAGATGAAGCATTCAGTTAGTGAAACAATCCCATCATTGTCCATTCTTTCTCCGGAAGGAGAAGAGCCTGGTACACTGGTGTTGACACTCACTGATATCAGTGGCTGCCACAAATCAAGTTTTCTTTCTCCTGAGTTCTGAGTTAATAACTCATACAGGTATTTTGATCTTGTGAAACGATTCGCTGGGGATAGAGACATGTCCTAGATTTCTGAATTACTTGAGTGCTACAATCAAAATATTTTAGATATGATGACCTGATTGAAAAACCAATAGTGTGAAAGTACTATAGCACCTGACTAGAACAAGTTGTCCTTGATCTGTAATTGACAATTTATTATTGAATGTCCACTTTTTTTAAACTCTACCAAATGGTTTGGTTAAATACCAATATTCAACTCCTGTCCTTGGACCTCCTGCCTGAAATTGAAATGCACCTTAATATTAGGTAAAACAATTCTCAAGACAGGCCAAAGTAAATGTGATAGACTTGATCTTGTGACTCTAAAGACCAGAAATCTTTTTATTTTTGTGTTTATTATCATGAACTGAATTGAGAAAGGAACTGTTTTTAAGAACAGGTATTGGGGGTATGGTTTGAAAGCAAGTAATTTGATACTCATTGTGCCCACTGTTTGTACAGTTGGGGGTTACAGCTGTGTTTGCAGACCAACTGGACCTGAGGGGCTGTGTGTTAGAGCTTTGCTTAACACCAAGAAGCTGATTGTTTTGTGGACTTGGCTCATTATTGAGTGACAGATGCCATCAGATCTCCACCAATCAGAAGCATGCTCCCTCTTCTCTGCAGGAAGCTATTTGAATTTGAAGAAAACCAGTTTCTTTCCTTTGCTGTGAACTGTGACCTTTTCAATTAATAAGCCAGAGATCCTGTAAATGAACCAGCCACCTTGTGCCTCTTGTAACCTGGTGGAAACATCAGGAGAATGATAACTGAAGCAATGACCTGACCAGCATAAGGAGCATCAGAATCTTTTCAACAGTTCCTATTAGCAATGCGTGTGTGCACGGGGAATCTTTGAGTACCTTTATAAACCTTTAATTTTGAGATGACTCTGGGAAAAGTGGGACTCGCTTTCCGCACATTATCCCAATGAGTCATGCTGTTCCACATGTCCATTATTAAAATTTAACTAAAGACATTAAAACATCAACCAGATGCTGATGAAGGGCAATTTTTAATAACTATCAAAAAAACTTTTGCGCAGATTTTGACCTTTGTTATTTGAGTTCCATTGAAATGTTCATGATGATTAAACGTTCATAAAAGGGCTTTTATTGAAATCAGTAACACTTGCATATTTTCTTGGCTTGTAATGCATTTTGGTGTTTACAAACCCATTCAGTGAAAATCTTGCATTATACTGCAACATTACATGTTCCATTAATGAGACCTTTAGTATCCAGTGTTGTTGAAGTGTTCAGGTGCATTCAAGAACCCGTCCTCATTTTAGAATAGTGCTCTTATATATTCAGAACAGAAAAAAAATCACTGGGGAATCTGTTACATAATTTTAAATAATAGTTTTCAAAGTGTTTTAAAGATTCTGTCTCTATATGTGCAATGAGTATTATTACAACACATTGACCATGTCCAAGGGATTTCTAGAGTCATACAGATGTACAGCATGCAAACAGATCCTTCGGTCCAACCCGTCCATGCCAACCAGATACCCCAAACCAATCTAGTCCCACCTGCCAGCACCCGGCCCATATCCCTCCAAACCCTTCCTATTCATATATCCATCCAAATGCCTCTTAAGTGTTGCAATTGTACCAGCCTCCACCACTTCCTCTGGCAGCTCATTCCATACACATACCACCCTCTTGGTTAAGAAAAAAAGGAAGCATATGTAAGGTATAGACAGGAGAGATTGAGTGAATCCTTAGTGTATAAAGGAAGTAGGAGTACACTTAAGAGGGAAATCAGGAGGGCAAAAAGGAGACATGAGATAGCTTTGGCAAATAGAATTAAGGAGAGTTCAAAGGGTTTTTACAAATATGTTAAGGACAAAAGGGTAACTAGAGAGGAAATAAGGCCCCTCAAAGATCAGCAAAGCGGCCTTTGTGTGGAGCTGCAGAAAATGGGGGAGATACTAAATGAGTATTTTGCATCAGTATTAACTGTGGAAAAGTACATGGAAGACATAGACTGTAGGGAAATAGATGGTGACACCTTGCAAAGTTGTTCAAGTTACAGAGGAGGAAGTGCTGGATGTCTTGAAATGCATAAAGGTGGATAAATCCCCAGGTGTACCTTAGGACTCTGTGGGAAGCTAGAGAAATGATTGCTGGGCCTCTTGCTGAGATATTTGTATCATCGATAGTCACAGGTGAGGTGCTGGAAGACTGGAGGTCGACTAACGTGGTGCCACTGTTTAAGAAGGGTGGTAAGGACAAGCCAGGGAACTATAGACCAGTGAACCTGACATCGGTGGTGGGCAAGTTGTTGGAGGGAATCCTGAGGGACAGGATATACATGTATTTGGAAAGACAAGGACTGATTAGGGATAGTCAATATGGCTTTGTGCGTGGGAAATCATGTCTCACAAACTTGATTGAGTTTTTTGAAGAAGTAACAAAATGATTGATGAGTCCAGAATTAGAGGGCATAGCTTTAGGGTGAGAGGAGAAAGATATAAAAGAGACCCTTCTATTTTGTTTCTAATCATTTTTATAAATGAGGTTTTTTTTTTTCTCCAGTGTGAACCATGTTCAAATAGTTGCCATATTAGATTGTCAGACGTTTATTCTTAATAAGAATTTCAAAGATGTGATCTATATGGATTTCAGTAAGGCGTTCGCCAAGGTTCCCCATGGGAGATTAGTTAGCAAGGTTAGATTTCACGGAATATAGGGAGAAGTAGCCATTTGGATACAAACTGGCTCAAAGGTAGAAGACAGAGGGTGGTTGTTTTTCAGACTGGAGGCCTGTGACCAGTGGAGTGCCACAAGGATCGTTTCTGGGCCCTCTACTTTTTGTCATTTACAGAAATGATTTGGATGCGACCAAAGGAGGTACAGTTAGTATGTTTGCAGATGACACCAAAATTGGAGGTGTAGTGGACAGCGAAGAGGGTTACCTCAGATTACAACAGGATCTGGACCAGATGGGCCAATGGGCTGAGGAGTGGCAGATGGAGTTTATTTCAGATAAATGTGAGGTGCTGCATTTTGGGAAAGCAAATCTTAGCAGGACGTATACACTTAATGGTAAGGTCCTTGGGAGTATTGCTGAACAAAGAGACCTTGGAGTGCAGGTTCATAGCTCCTTGAAAGTGGAATCGCAAGTAGATAGGATAGTGAAGAAGGCGTTTGGTATGCTTTCGTTTATTGGTCAGAGTGCTGAGTACAGGAGTTGGGAGGTCATGTTGCACCTGTACAGGACATTGGTTAGCCACTGTTGCAATCCTGTTCTTCCTATTGGAAAGATGTTGTGAAATTTGAAAGGGTTCAGAAAAGAAACTGAGGGGTGACCTTATAGAGGTTTACAAAATTATGAGGGGCATGAATAGGGTACATAGACAAAGTCTTTTCCCTGGGGTTGGGGAGTCCAGAATTAGAGGGCATAGCTTTAGGGTAAGAGGAGAAAGATATAAAAGAGACCCTTCTATTTTGTTTCTAATCATTTTTATGAATGAGGTTTTTTTTTCTCCAGTGTGAACCATGTTCAAATAGTTGCCATATTAGATTGTCAGACGTTTATTCTTAATATGAATTTCAAAGATGTCCTGAGTGGCTATAGAGGGGGTGAGGCATAAAAATGATGTCAGGATATGGGCTGATCTCCCCAGCAACTAAGGCAAGTTTTCTCACCAACCTGCCTCTTCATCCACAATCTTCCCACACCACACCATGCCATGCCATGTAAAATCTGAGTGTTCCACAGCCACATTGGAAATAATGAGTTGGCGTTAGGGTTTTGGAGGTGGGCTCGTATTTTGGAAGCCAGCATGTTATTGTTTTCCCATTTTAAGTATGGCTGAAATAGAACAAACAGATTGATTTGGTCGACCCTTCTTTACAGAACACAAATCACCACAGTCAACTGTGGTGAAACAACCTGGAGCAGAGTTGCAATTTTCATGTAGAGATGGTATGATGATATATTATTGTCATTGCAACAGATTTTGGTTGAGATCTGAGGAGTGTCATACAAAAGCAAGGTGGAAGGGTTCAAGCTGTGGTTTTCTATCATCTGTCACTTTACAACTGTGCATTGCTCAACAAAGGTTGTGCAAGTTGAGCATTGTACCACTATTTGTGACGATAGCATTTGCAATCTAATTAATCTCATTTTAGAGCAGATTGGCATTGTTTACTCTATAAATCTTCTGTCACTGTACTGCTGCCAACATGACCTAGTTACAAGTTTCAAGTGACTCAGCTCTTTGTACTGCAGAGTAGCCAGCTGGGCAGCAGTGGTACAAGATGTTGGTTCACTGGAAGGTTTCCACAGTCATAACATTTGAATCAAACCCTGCGCAAGTTTGATGTTGTGTATATTAGTATTACAAGTGGTAGCAAGGTCTTGGCAGAGCATGTTTCCCTTGACTAACAACTGAATTAAAATGATTTATTATCTATAATGTTCAGATATTCCCAAATCGTTTGGTAGCTTTCAGACCTAAATTCTTCCACTTCCATTAAAACTGATGCCTCACCCGCATATAACTTTAGAAATGTTAAAAGCTCTCTTGTTGATACTTGATACTTTGTCAGTGAAACCATGACCTACTTGAAATACACCATCTCAAAACATACCTGGAACTGAAATCCTAAGCTTCTGTCAGAATTTTGTGAATCTTTGTGCATTCCTTATCTGATCCATAATCTCTAAACAGTGCTGACTTGTGTCATCATGATTGAATTAGGCTGGTGAATGAAGGATTGCTATTTGAGCATTGACACTTAACCACGTTAGTTGCACATCATGATGTGAGACTTTGATATTTGAAATACAATAATGGTGATTTTTGAAATAGTGCCTCAAGTCTACACAAGAATCTTTTTGTTTCAGAATTGTTTTCTTGCTAGCAGCAAAAGATGTTTATAAAGTTTCTTGCGTAATTGGGAGCTTTTCACTTTATAGATTTAATCTGAATATTTGCCTACAGTCCAGAAGCACCGTTTCTAATGAGATGGAAGTAGAATATAGCTATCTTGGACAAACTCATTATTTTGGTGGAAGGGGAGATGTGGGCAAGGAAGAAAGGAAGGTAATGTGAAAAAGATATTAAAATTGCATAATGGAATCGAAGATGGTTTTTTGGACTCTTGTACATTTTAACTCTTGGTCAACCACCATGTTTGGTAACCCAGGAGCTCATATTTATATACCTTTCCTCAAACCTACATTCTATTTAGGGATGAGTTGAAATTGAATTAGACTTGTCTTTTATATATCTAGAAAACACACTTCCTTTTTATTAACGATCATTTGAATGGTACATGACCACAAATTCTGCCCTTGAATTTGCTTATTACTTTGTTGATTTAGGTTACTGGAGATTTATAACCTAATATGTAGCTGTTACCACTTATCATATTGCACTTTAGAATGCTATAAAAATTTTAAAAATAACTTCCTATGAATTATTGGGTTGCCAATGTCATGTTGCATTAATCGATCCGACTCTATAAACAATCCCTCTGTCTCCATGTGAGGCCACATTTGCATTAATTATTATACTCAGCTATCCACCTTTCCAGTAAATTGCTATTATTGCTGTGTTTTCCATTTATGCTAAAACTTATTTAAAAATCTATTCCTATAAGAGTCGCAATCAAATGTTGCTTTCCCATTTGAGCAACATTAAAGGTGATCGCCATTTTGCTTTAAGGATTTAGGGACAGTAGCAGGAATGTCTTGCCACAATTATACAAACCATACCTGGAATATCATGTGCAGTTTTGGTCTCCGTATCTGAGGAAAGATGTTTTGCAGTAGAGGGAATGCAGCAATGTTTTACCAAGCTGATTTCTGGGATGGCAGGATTGACATATGAGGAGAGATTGAGTTAGTTAGGATTCTGTTTACAGGACTTTAGAAGAATGAGAGGGGGATCTCATTAAAAACCCACAAAATTCTAACATGGCTATACAGGATGGATGTGGGAAGGTTGTTCCCAGTGATGGGGGAGTCCAAATCAGATGTCATAGTTTACAGATAAGGGGCAAACCTTGTAGGACTGAGATGAAAAATTTCTTCAGCAGAGAGTAGTTCACCTGTGGTTATTCACTACCACAGAAAGAGGTTAAGGTGAAAGAGGTAGATATAGTTTGTGTGGATAAAGGGATCAAGGGATACAGGGGAGGATGAGGCTGGGATTTGGATATTGAGCTTGATGATCAGCCATGATCATATTAATGGTGAAGCAGGCTCAAGAGGTAGAATGGCCTACTCCTGCATGTTTCTTCTGTGTTTCCATGATCTAACTGGTTATACTGCATGTCTCCTGATAGGATAAAATTGCAGTGATCATGCAGGTGATTTCTGTAGTTGTAGGAGGAGGTGTACATTATTTTTATTTTAAAGGAGTCTGAAGTTTTCACTCCATAAGTATCTTAAATATCTCTTGGGGCAGGTGTGGGGTGAGGCAAGGCAAATTTCTGTGTGCTGCAGCAGGCCCATCACTGCCTTTAAGTGTGGCAGAGTGGCAGATGACACTCCAGCAGGTTGTTTCAAAGTCCACATTAATGCTCTGGGACTTAGTCTTATTTGTAATAAAAACAGTAAAGTCCTCCAGTTCATGTTCCTCATGCTCCATCCATGTCAACTCTTACCACCTGATGGCACATCACACATGTCAATGAATGCCCTTCACATGCTCACTTCCAACCCCTATGCTAACTTTGTTTTGACTCCTGTCTACCATTATCTCATCCCTATCCCACATGACCCCAAACAATGAATATTTTTAAAGGTCTTTGACTTTTTTTTTAAGGTGGAGTTAGATTCTTGATTAACAAGTGAGGTTGGAGGGATAGAGCTGAAAGTAGAGTTGAGGCCATGATTTTTTCAAATGGCAAAGCATGCGTGAGGACAGCATACTTCATCTCAACCTAACTCCCAAGATCTGCCTCTGATGGGTATTGGGTGAGTTAACATGTGGAGTATATGGGCAAAGAGTGATGAGTTTGCGCTATATAGGAGTTGACTTCAAGTTGGTGGAGGAGCTATAGTGATCATGAAGATGAGTGAGTGGTTATGGAAGGGTGAGGGTCACAGGGCATTAGATTCAAGGAGCCAACAGGTGACCTTACAAACAACAAGCCGTATCACTCAGCAGCTCCTGTGACTTCCTTCAGCCTGTTTTGAGGGATTTATCGGTGAAGCTTGAGAAATAAATGCAGGCCAATAAATCAGGAAAGCGCCAATATTCTTCACCTGTACAAAGATATTAGAGTCATAGAGCCATAGAGATGTACAGCATGGAAACAGACTCTTCAGTCCAACCCGTCCAAGCTGACCAGATATCCCAATCTAGTCCCACCTGCCAACACCCAGCCCATATCCCTCCAAACCCTTCCTATTCATATACCCATCCAAATGTCTTTTAAATGTTGCAATTGTACCAGCCTCCACCACTTCCTCTGGCAGCTCACTCCATACACATACCACCCTCTGCGTGAAAAAGTTGCTCCTTTGATCTCTTTTATATCTTTCCCCTCTCACCCTAAACCTATGCCCTCTAATTATGGACTCCCCAACCCCAGGGAAAAGACTTTGTCTATTTATCCTATCCATGACCCTAAAAATTTTGTAAACCTCTATAAGATCACTCCTCCGACGCTCCAGGGAAAACAGCCCCAGCTTGTTCAGCCTCTCCCTATAGCTCAAATTCTCCAACCCTGGCAACATCCTTGTAAACCTTTTCTCAACCCTTTCAAGTTTCACAACATCTTTCCGATAGGAAGGAGACCAGAATTGCACGCATTATTCCAAAAGTGGCCTAACCAATGTCCTGTACAGCCACAACATGACCTCCTAACTCCTGTACTCAATACTCTGACTAATAAATGAAAGCATACCAAACACCTTCTTCACTATCCCATCTATCTGCGACTCCACCTTCAAGGAGCTATGAACCTGCACTCCAAGGTCTCTTTGTTCAGCAACACTCCCTAGGACCTTACCATTAATTGTATACGTCCTGCTAAGATTTGCTTTCTCAAAATGCAGCACCTTGTATTCTCTTGTTGCAGCTACTTTCAGAGATGAACCATGCTGTTTGATATGTCATCTGTCAAATTCTCCTCTGCATTTTACTGAAGTTCCCAGCCTAGATTATATGCTCCACTCAAATTCAAATTAACCTTGAACCTACGGCCTTCTGACAGGGAGGCAAGAGCATTCCCGTGAAGTTAAAGCTTCTGCTAAATACTTCTGCATATTGAGCTAAAAAAAGTTGAACATTCTGATGTAACAAAGCAAATGGATGTACTCATCCTTCATCAAAACTTTGAGTATCACTTAACACTGTCCTCTTCGATCATGCTCGTCTTAGCATGATGCCACTCTGGATACAATTGTGTTTAGGTAAGGTTTACCAATTCATTAGATCATCAAAACAAGGACAACAGACTGACACTTAACCAGACAGTAGCTGTTCCACTATTGAATATCCATCCTTCATTAGCTGGAGTGCTGTTTTCTCTTCTTTCCAGCTTCCTCAACTGCTGAAAAGTAGCTCTTATTAACATTTTCCAAACCATAACCCATTGCATGATCGATGTCTTTGGTTTGGATTGCCAGATTAGATTCTTAATATTTGCCCAGTTTTTGATCAGTTTCTTTAAAAGTAACGATCATCTACTGACGTCACCACTCCCTACACAGATTGGCCTTAAGATGCCTTTCATTAGAAGGGTTGTCTTTGCTCGTATTAACTAACTTCACCCTATCATTTCATCGAATATTATAATTTGCCACTGAGATACCAAACATTTTATGACACGTTCCTTGCCTTTTTGTTTAGAATAGGGAATGTATGCTGTCATATTATCATGAATTACAGCTTGAGCTCATCGTCTCAGATCTTATTTAAATGATACAAATCCCTAATTAAATCAAACTCCGATCAAACCTGTAACTAGAATGGCACAGTGGTTAGTACTGCTGCTTCACAGCGCCAGGGAGCTGGCTCAATTCCAGCCTCGGGCAACTGTCTGTGTGGAGTTTGTATGTTCTCCATGTGTCTGTGTAGGTTTCCTCTGGGTGCTCTGGTTTCCTCCCAAAGATGTGCAGGCTACGTAGATTGGCCATGCTAAATTGCCCATAGCGTCCAAGGATGTGTCGCCTTGGTGGATTAGCCATGAGAATGCAGGGTAATAGGGAAATGGTGAGTCTGGGTGGGAGGATTGGTGTGGACTCAATGGGCTGAATAGCCTGCTCCTGTGCTGGTGGGACTCTATGATTATAAATGAACTTGTTTGTTTTAGAGGCCACCTACTTGATGTGTTTTATTCTGCCTAACTGTGGGTGTTTGGAACAAGTTACTTTGAAATAAAGAGTATAGTTGAAAAGTTACTAATAACTATGCAACATAAAACTAACACAGAAAATTATTTAATTAATAATATCTCAAAATTGGTATGAAAGTTGTACAAGTACACAATAAACAATGTATAAGAGGTGAGATTCTCATACAATCGATATATAATTTTAATAATAATGCTTACAAAACTAACCACACTTTATTACACTTAATTAGCACAAGTTTTTTTTCTAAGTAAAACATTACAAACCTTTTTTAAAAAGGACACAGCTGTTGCCTTTTCTTCCTCTGATGCTAGATTCTTGATAATGACTTAAGAATATGAAAGAATCTAGCTCACCCATTTATCCCTAAGAGTTTGTCACTTCTTTTCAGTCTGTTTAACACCCTGTGACACATTCCTCTGTCAAGTGACACTAAATAATCACATGAAATTATAACCAGTGCAGAACTTTAAAAAAACAAGAGCATAATATTTGGTTAATCAATTTAATATATTCCAAACTGAACAAATCATGAAATATTCTTTCTCCACAATACTACCCTTCCATTAAAATTTATGATCTCCCTCCTATAATATGAGATGAATGTCCTTGTCCTTAGAAGGAATACGATGGCCCTGAACTCTCACTGTATCATTTTCAAAGGTTCTCACTTTCCAAATGTAGACTTGCCTGCAAGGTCCTGCACCCAGCACATCCTCTCTAATGATACTGAAGTCAGCCTTTCCCAGTTTAGATAATTAACTTCTGCACTCTCTTTATCCCTTTCTATAAAGACTTAGAAACTTAGTGTTTTAGTCACTCTCCCCAGAATGCTCACCCACTGAAACTTCAAACATTTGACCAGCTTCATTCCCTAGGATTAGGTCTAACACTGGATTAGTGGTGCTGGAAGAGCACAGCAGTTCAGGCAGCATCCAAGGAGCTTTGAAATCGACGTTTCGGGCAAAAGCCCTTCATCAGGAATAAAGGCAGTGAGCCTGGAGCGTGGAGAGATAAGCTAGAGGAGGGTGGGGGTGGGGAGAAAGTAGCATAGAGTACAATGGGTGAGTGGGGGAGGGGATGAAGGTGATAGGTCAGGGAGGAGAGGATGGAGTGGATAGGTGGAAAAGGAGATAGGCAGGTAGGACAAGTCCGGACAAGTCATGGGGACAGTGCTGAGCTGGAAGTTTAGAACTAGGGTGAGGTGGGGGAAGGGGAAATGAGGAAACTGTTGAAGTCCACATTGATGCCCTGGGATTGAAGTGTTCCGAGGCGGAAGATGAGGCGTTCTTCCTCCAGGCATCTGGTGGTGAGGGAGCGGCGGTGAAGGAAGCCCAGGACCTCCATGTCCTCGGCAGAGTGGGAGGGGGAGTTGAAATGTTGGGCCACGGGGCGGTGTGGTTGATTGGTGCGGGTGTCCCGGAGATGTTCCCTAAAGCGCTCTGCTAGGAGGCGCCCAGTCTCCCCAATGTAGAGGAGACCGCATCAGGAGCAGCGGATACAATAAATGATATTAGTGGATGTGCAAGTAAAACTTTGATGGATGTGGAAGGCTCCTTTAGGGCCTTGGATAGAGGTGAGGGAGGAGGTGTAGGCGATGGTTTTACAGTTCCTGCGGTGGCAGGGGAAAGTGCCAGGATGGGAGGGTGGGTTGTAGGGGGGGGGGGTGGACCTGACCAGGTAGTCACGGAGGGAACGGTCTTTGCGGAAGGCGGAAAGGGGTGGGGAGGGAAATATATCCCTGGTGGTGGGGTCTGTTTGGAGGAGGCGGAAATGTCGGCGGATGGTTTGGTTTATGCGAAGGTTGGTAGGGTGGAAGGTGAGCACCCTTGTTACGTTTGGAGGGGTGGGGTCTGAGGGCGGAGATGCGGGATGTAGACGAGGTGCGTTGGAGGGTATCTTTAACCACGTGGGAAGGGAAGTTGCGGTCTCTAAAGAAGGAGGCCATCTGGTGTGTTCTGTGGTGGAACTGGTCCTCCTGGGTGCAGATCCGGCGGAGGCGGAGGAATTGGGAATACAGGATGGCATTTTTGCAAGAGGTAGGGTGGGAAGAGGTGTAATCCAGGTAGCTGTGGGAGTCGGTGGGTTTGTAAAAAATGTCAGTGTCAAGTCGGTCGTCATTAATGGAGATGGAGAGGTCCAGGAAGGGGAGGGAGGTGTCAGAGATGGTCCAGGTAAATTTAAGGTCAGGGTGGAATGTGTTGGTGAAGTTGATGAATTGCTCAACCTCCTCGCGGGAGCACGAGTTGGCGCCAATGCAGTAATCAATGTAGCGGAGAAAGAGGTGGGGAGTGGTGCCGGTGTAATTACGGAAGATCAACTGCTCTACGTAGCCAACAAAGAGACAGGCATAGCTGGGGCCCATACGTGTGCCCATGGCTACCCCTTTGGTCTGGAGGAAGTGGGAGGATTCAAAGGAGAAATTGTTAAGGGTGAGGACCAGTTCGGCCAAACGAATGAGAGTGTCGGTGGAAGGGTACTGTTGGGGACGTCTGGAGAGGAAAAGTCCTATCTCTCATAGGACTATCTACACACTGGCACAAACAGGTCTCCTGACGCACTTTAAAAATTCAAACCTCACAACTCCTTTCACACTAAGGTGATCCCAGCTAATGTTAGTAACGTCAATGTCCCTACAACTATGACCCCATTTCTCTCACTCCATCTTCTGTACAGAACAAAAACCTTTTCCTAGCTCCCGTCAGTTTTGAAGAAGGGTCACTGGATCCAAAGTGCTAACTCTGGCTTCTCTCCACAGATGCTGTCAGACCTGTGAAGATTTTCTTGCAATTTTTGTTTTTATTCCTGTTTCTCTAACAGCTTTCTGTGAATTGTCTACCTATCTGCTCTTCTATCTCCCTCTGACTGTTGGGGGGCCTGTCGTATAATCTCAGCAAAGTAAATACCACATTTTCAAAAAGAAAATCCCAGATCTATCCAAATGGCCTTGTTTTTAAAACCATTTGACAAGATCCTCCCTCATTGCTGCAGTGATGGTTTCCTTTACCAATACTGGAATGCCCCACCTCTCTTTCTTGCCCCACTCTCCATCGCACCTGAAACATACCTTGGAATGCTGAGCTGGCAGTCCTGCCCTTCCTTCAACCATGTCTGAGCAACAACAACATATTCGCCATTAATGTTGATCAGTGCGCTGATTTCATCTGCCTTACCAGTCGAGCTTGTTGCAATAAAATGGATACAATTTAACTTTTTGGATGTCCCATGTGCCTTATCATACCAATGTCTTCCTTGCCTACCGGACTGTCTTAACATTCCTTGTAAAGTTAGGACATCGTCCAGATCGAGATTTATTGTGCCTCCTCCCCTTGGCAGATCAGCTCAAAACCTTCCATCCAAGCAAACCTCCCAGCAAGGATATTGGACCCATTCTGGTTTAGGTGCATTCAATCCAGCTATACAGGTCCTGTCTACTTCAGAAGCTGCTCCAATGATCCAGAAATCTAAAGCTTTCCCTCCTTCCCCATTCCTTTAGCCACACATTCATCTGACCTATCTTCCTATCCCTATACTCAGTAGCACATGGCACTGAATGTAATCTGGACTTTACAATCATAATAGTTTTCCTGTCTAATCTACTGCCAAACTCTCAACTTCTGCTGCAGGACTTTGTTTCTTTCTTTACCCATGTATACTCTCTTCATGTAACTTCCTTTAACTGTTTCAGCTAAGGCATGTGAAGATGCCCCTATTCATTTAAATATATAAATGTAAATTACAAAAAAACTTTTTTTGAAAGGAAAGAAAGTATGAGCGTACAGACAGCACATTACAAATTAAAAATTGAATTAAAATTTACAGTGTAAAATATACTTCATGAGTAATACAGTGGTTGATTGTATATTAGCAAGTCTCATGCAATGATTTTGAAGCACAATGAATTATGCTGGGTGGGGAAGTTGTAAGGTTACAGAATGGAATAGAATTCATTTGAGGAAACTTTGAACACAATTAACAGTGATCTCATAAGATGTTATTTTTCTTTTAAATGCTAATTTATTGGGATCAATAACAAGTTTGAAGTCTGCCAAAGGTGATAAGGCTTTATAATGCACAAATTAAACCCACAGTGGAAACATTGTACATTTATATTTGCCAGCACTGGAGCAAGTGTAGAGAGCCAACAGCAAAGGGAGTAAGCAATACATTAATTCCCTATTACCTCGAGACTGCTGAAGGATATCACATGGAAGTATATAGAATGTTAAGTAGGTAGTTAAGAGAAACCCAACATGATGTTGTTTAAACTAGGATAGATTAAAACAGAGATTCTAAGTGCAAAATAATGAAAAGTAAAATTAAATTAATCAAAGGATAATCAGTTCCTAGAAGAATATGCTAAGGAGGAAAGTTTGAGAAGTTTAGGGGACATTGAAAAACCAATTAGGTTCCATGCTGACACAGTTGGTGTGCTTGCTGTTGAATTAAGTTAGTCTCATACCTTCACTCTTACTAAAAGCAGTGCTGAGTGTTTTGTCTATTTGCAATTGATGGAATTTCTCACTATACTTAGCTGGCTACAATAAGAGGTGGTTTTATTAGCTTGTTAATATGGGGAAGGCAGGTTGCTGCAGAAATTGTAAACCAGACCCTGTTTCAGACTGGTTGGAATCCAAAAATGACTTTTAATTAATGTTCAGTGTTAGGTGGGGTGAAATGAAGTAGGTAATTGATTCAGTTCTGCTAGAAGAAGCATGAATATTTTGGCAATTGTACTAATGTTTGGATTCCTGTACATGTCTGTAAATCATACAGTTGGATTTAAAGAGATTTTACAGATTACTGCATGTAAAATGAGGAGTGTTGTGATTCAGCAATAACAAGCTATCAACTGTGCCACAGCTGATGAGAGTCCAGGTAACATTTCCCAACATCTGGTGCAGAGCGATGTCTACAGCTTGGATTCAACTCACAACTGAGGTGTTCCTCAAGTAGTAGATATTTATTGCAAAAGTGGTCTGGAGTTTCACTAGCCTCTATTAAGCCCTACATATTGCTATTGTGACACCACCGGCCCTGTCATCCCTATTCAACTTTGTTTTAAGCTTTGCTGTTTTGTTAATCAAATAGCTTAGCGAGTTAAAATGTTTGATGTAATAAAAGTAATAATACTTTAATAATGATGATTGGCACTTAGTTTACACTGTTGCCTTAAGACAGAAAAAGATCATTTTTACTTGCCAACTAATTTGTCTGGTTATGTAATTCCTTGGTTATTGTTTACTTTGGGCCATGGCTGCTCATATTTATCCCGGCCCCATTCTAGTTCCATTTGTCTTAATAACTGTTTCTTAACCAGCAAACTACTGAGACAATATTTGCTGTTAGTGCAAGATTTTACCTGGCTGCCTTGCATGAGAATAAATTGGAGTGGTTATTGCATGAAATGGGGATTGGACCATCAAGACTGCTCATTCCACTAACCAAATGTATTTTATCTATGAACATGTCTTTATCCAAAGCAGCTGCAAAACTTTGTTTTGTGCGAATGCTTATTTACAAAGAATTTAATGTAAAATCAAAGTGCTCACAGGTTACTGAGGAATACTTTCAAATCTCTCTCTTCTATCCAAATAATTAGATTGAACAGTGTCCTGTAAGGACTGCACAGAGATGTCATGAATATTGATATAATGTAAATGTTACTGAAAACTCGTGTAATGTAGCATGCTCCTTGAAAGAAGATGGAACGCTTACCCTGGGAGTAGACATATGCAGAGTGGGAGTCTAGGCATATGTTCTTCCCTCCATAGTTTTAAGGCCGTCATTCGCTGTGATGTAGTTTTCAAAATACCAAATGCATTTGAATACTGAGGTAATAAAGAATAGAGAACAGTACTTCAATGATCTTGTAATGTGGGGGTGGGGTACATGTGGTGATAAGTATACATTTGCACAAATTAATCATGAGTTCTGTTGGTTACTCATCTATTTATCAATCTGCTTTGAATGTTCACTTTTGTCACATATCTTTGAGCTTCCAAACTGCTGACTAAATCTGTATAGTTTGCATAATAAATGTCATGGCACACGATTTCCAGATTAATGTGTTAATCTTTGAAAACTTAGTGAATTTACACTAGTTCCAGAGCTGAACTTTGCCCATTTTTTCATGAAAACAGTAAGTTGCAAGTTAAGAATGCATTGTTTTTCTATTACCTTTGTGTTTGGGCACATGCTTTGATCATGCCAGTGGGCTTGCCCATTTGTTTTTGTAACTGAGGTAGGAATCCCATAAGCTATTCAAAAACAAATATATATATATATATATATATATATATAAATTGTTCAAGCTATTAAAATGGGAGTCAAGCTGGCATGGAGTTATTATGTTGTCTTTTAATTTTCTTAAAGCTACCCTGGGCTACAGGCTAATAAAACAATAAGGGCACTATTCAAAATCCCTCCTCCATAAGTAGATATGTGCATGCCTTCCTTTGGATGTGAGCTCAATGAAACTGTGAACTGTAGGCTTCCGTTCTTACAGCATCTAATACAAAACCTGATACTCCTTTTTTTATGCCAGATACAAGCATTTCTGAACAGCTAGCTTTCCATCAGTGAGTTAAGTTTGAGTTCAATATTTCATGCAGAGATTTCAAAATGGGAAGACTTTGTACGTGGAGTATATTCTGAGAAATTCAGAACTCTGAAATGCATAAAATGTATCTCCCTCCAATTGATTTTACAAAAAACAGTTCCATTGTGAAATATGGCCATTGTTGGCAAGGCCATCACTTGTTGTCCATCCCTCATTGTCCTTGAGTATGTTGTGGTGTGTTATCTTCCTGCATCACTGTAGTTCAGCTGGTATAGGAATAGTCTCAGTGCTAATCGGGAAGGAGTTCCAGGATTTTGATGGAGTGACATGGGAGAAACAGCAATCTAGCTCCAAGTTAGATTGGTTTGTGGCTTGGAGGAGATCTTACAGGTACTCACATGTTTTTGCTATCCTTGTCCTTCAGGCTATATGGGGATATGGATTTGGAAGATGTTATCAAAGGAGGCTTGCTGCAATGGATCTTGCTTCAGTACACACAGCTCATAGACCATTTGTGGTGGAGAGGGTGAATGTTTGTAGTGATAAAAAGGCTGCTGATCAAGTGGGTTGCTTTGTCCTGAGTGGTGTCAAGTTTCTTGAATGTTATTGAAACTGCAGTTGTCCAGGCAACTTGCACATTTCTAGCACATTGCTGACTTAGGCTCTTACTGGATAGACAGGTTGGAGCTGGCTATGATTTACTCATTGCAGAATCCCAGCTCTGACTTCCGCTTGTAACCAGGTATTTATGTTGCTGGTCCAATTTTACAAGTGTGTCATAACCTTAACTTATAGACAAGTGTATTCTGCAACAGAGGTCAGTGTAGCTGAGCCAAAAATCTACTACCGTAAGCTTTTATAAATAAACCCCCTGATGGTGTACATAATAATTCATGAGTACAATTTATTGATTCTTATTAATGTGATTTAGGACTCTGTACTGGCTGACAGTACTACTTGGTCTCTAAATTCAGCCTTGGACATGTGGGAACTGAAGCCCTAATTTTAAATGTTAAATCTGAGAGCTCTAAATATCTCAATAAATAGTGTGCGTAAAAACCAAGGTACAGATTCTAAATTGAGGTGAGTATTTTAGGTCAGCTGTATCTTCAAGTACTGGCAGTCCATAAAATCATAAGACCATAGATATCGGAGAGAATTAGGCCAGTGTAGTTGTCCATGTGATGCAAGTCAAAATCTGATGTTCAATGACTGCTGTGGTTTGTGTCCCATACACTCCTAGATGGTTTCAAAAGAAGGTGTAGTGCCACTGAAGGAGAAAGTGAGGTCTGCAGATGCTGGAGATCAGAGCTGAAAATGTGTTGCTGGAAAAGCGCAAAGCGTCGATTCTCCTGTTCCCTGGATGCTGCCTGACCTGCTGCGCTTTTCCAGCAACACATTTTCAGTAGTGCCACTGAACCTCAACGTAACACATTAAGACCTTGTAATGCAAAAGGATTGGACTGAATTTCACTAGAAATTGGCTAAGTGTCAATTTTAGCAAGATTTCATGGAGGGTTTCTCTGTGAGCCCAAACAAGTTTTCTACTGCTACTCTTCACTACTCGCCTCCTTAGCTATCCACCATGCCTTCTGTGGGACTATGCTCACACCATTACCTCTCACTAATGGCAGAGATATTTGCCACTGCTAGGACCTCCTCAGGTTATTTGTAATGCAGTTATGCAACAGGTCAAATGCTCTCAATGTGATGCTGCCCTACAAGGTTCTTATGAAATAACCCAGAGATGGCAGACAGAGGCTAGTTAGCTCCATGCTTTACTGTCAAGGACATAGATGTTCCGGTGGACAGGGTGGTACGGAGGAGGTCCTCTTCCCTCAGGACCAGCAAAGGAGACCAGACTCCCCCAGGCAGGGTTCAGTGTAGTGGTGCTCAAGGTCCAGAGGAACACCCAGCAGTGCCACAAGAAGCTCCATAACTTTTTTTTGTTTATTTGCGAGAGTAAGTTCCAAAATCATCCCTCCCTCTCCCTCCCTCTCCCCCCTTCTTCCCCCTCCCTCCCTCGCTCTCCCTCCATACTGTGATATTACAGCGGACAAATTGAGTTCTCTGAAGCTACCATATTGGATTTTCTTTAACCATTTTTAATGATCTTTGTTACATTTTCCACTATCTTCCTTATTTTAAGGAAATAAATTCAGGTAAACTTGACTGGATTTTGCTTTTGAAGCCCCATTATTCTGATGTGTGCTGTAACCACTTTATGGCAACACAGCTTTCCTGCAGTAGAGTGCTCAAAACTGAACGTGATGCTGCTAGTGGGATCTACACAAGGACCTGTAGAATCAAAACAAACTGAAGAAAAGTTTGCATTCAAAATCCCTTTAAATCAAGGAGAACATAGGGTAGACCATTGACTTTTTTTATTTTGTTTGTAACTGGGCACTGGCTTTCTGTTTTATTTAAGAGGGGACTTAAATGCCCATTTTTCACTAATGCTCTCTTTTCACTATTCTTAGTGTCTCCTGTTAAGAAAATATTTGGATTTTTCTTTCCTCCCATTAATAGTGCAATCCCTTGCATGAATTCTATTTGTTGTATTGTTGAGTCTGTCCCTTTTTGTAACTTTCTCCTCCTTTCTACACAATTTATTGTGCCACCTAGCTAGGTGTACATTTATAAACTCCAATACACAACTGTCCATCCATCCAAGCAATCTGTATGATCAAAAGCTGCAAACTGGACATTTCTTTAAAGACTCAACAACCAATAATTCTCAATGCAGTGGGTGAGAGTAAGCAAGAAAGACATTTTGAGCAGATTTATTTTACTGTGGGGTCTACACAAAAACAAAATCAGGAATTACAGGAAACGCTCAGCAGGTCTGGCAGCATCTGTGGAGAGAAAGCAGAGTTAATGTTTCAGGTCCAGAAACGTTACAAAGTTTCAGTTCTGGAGAAAGATCACTGGACTCGAACTATAAACTTTATGTCCACAGCTGCTGCTGGATTTGCTGAGTTTTTCCAGTAATTTCTCATTTCCAGCATCCATGATGCTTTGGTTTTCTGGTCTACAGAGGAATCTCGCTACTATATTGTAGGTTTAGTTTCTGGAAAACTCTCCAAAAAGCCTTTTGTAAATTTATTGAAAAAAATCCTTAAGTATGTATGTGAAAGACATTTACTGAAGTTTGTAGTAAAGCACTTTCCCATCTGTAGCACAGTTTATTCTTTAGTGTCTTGAGTCCTTTGGAATGAATTCATAAACAGCTTTAGTTGTGCTGTCACTAATGTATGGAATAGTCCATGGTTTTGGCAACATTTGCAATAAGGGTGAAAAAGAAAAGAACTAGAAAACTAGTATATAAAAGCATTTTTGTAACTATAGTAAATGTAACTGAATTGAATTAGCTTTATTGTCACATTTACTCAAATGCGTACAGTGACAAGTTTGTAAGTCGCTACTTATAGTGCCATCTTAGGTACAAATGTACCAAAGTACAATCCTTTGTTACAGAATAGAGAAATGAAGAAAACAAGTACACAGTATGACCACAGGGCAGAAAAAAGCAAGAAGCAAATAGCCTTTACATTTATTAGAAAGGCAAGGACTAATTAGGGATAGTCAGCATGGCTGTGTGCGTGGGAAATCATGTCTCACAAGGTTGGTTGAGTTGCTTGAAGAGGTAACAAAGAGGATTGAGGGCAGAGCGGTAGATGTGATCTGTATGACAAAGTTCTTCATGGTAGACTGATTAGCAAGGTTAGATCTCATGGAATACAGGGAGAACTACCTATTTGGATACAGAACTGGCTCGAAGGTAGAAGACCGAGGGTGGTGGTGGAGGGTTGTTTTTCAGACTGGAGGCCTGGACCAGTGGTGTTCCACAAAGATCAGTGCTGGGTACAGTGCTTTTTGTCATTTAAATAAATTATTTGGATGTGAACATAGGAAATATAGTTAGTAAGTTTGCATTGGCACTAAAATGGGAGGTGTAGTGGACAATGAAGAAGGTTACCTCAGATTACAACGGGATCTTGATCAGGTAGGCCAATGAGCTGAGAAGTGGTAGATGGAGTTTAATTCAGATAAATGTGAGGTGCTGAGTTTGGGAAAGCAAATCTTAGCAGGACTTATGCACTTAATGGTAAGGTCCTGGTGAGTGTTACTAAACAAAGAGACCTTGGAGTGCAGGTTCATAGTTCCTTGAAAGTGGAGATGCAGGTATATGGGATAGTAAAGGCGGCGTTTGGTACGCTTGCCTTTATTGGTCAGAGCATTCAGTATAGGAGTTGGGAGGTCATGTTGCAGCTGTACAGGACATTGGTTAGACCATTTTTGGGATATTGTGTGCAGTTCTGGTCTCTTTCCTATCGGAAGGATGTTGTGAAACCTGAAAGGGTTCTGAAAAGATCTACAAGGACGTTGCCAGGATTGGAGGGTTTGAGCTATAGGGAGAGGCTGAACAGGCTGGGACTGTTTTCCATGGAGTATCGGAGGCTGAGGGGTGACCTTATGGAGATTTATAAAATTGTGAGGAGCATGGATTGCTTAAATAGACAAGGTTTTTTTCCCTATGATGGGGGAGTCTAGAACTAGAAGGCATAGGTTTAGGGTGAGAGGGGAAAGATATAAAAGAGACCTAAGGGGCTGCTTTTCCACATAGAGGGTGGTGGGTATATGGAATGAGCTACCAGAGGAGGTGGAGGCTGATACAATTATAGCACTTAAAAGGCATCTGGATGGGTATATGAATAGGAAGGGTTTAGAGGCCTAGATTAGGTTGGGATATCTGGTGGGCATGGATGGGTTGGTGTGAAGGGTCTGATTCCTTGCTGTACAGCTCTGACTCTAAAAAGACAAACATTGCAGTCCCTCTCTGAGAGCTCTCAGCAGCAGACTGGTGCAGGGGGCCTCCACGTAGTCTGACAGCTGGCTGCCGCCATGCTCCACACTGGACCGCTGGCATCTCTGCTGACTGCCAACCCACCTGGAGGCCATCCAGGTGACTAAGACTGAGACAAGGGAGTCGAGAGGAAAACAGGAAAAAGGAGGGCGGAGCAGAGGAACTGTGGCTGGGTCTGTTACTGTGAGATGATGTAAATAGCATTGCAAGAACAGGATCAGACTATTGGAATAGATTGCCTGCTGTGACAACTTTTTGTGAGAAAAGATGAGTTGGGTGTTTGGCTCCGGTCTTGATCATATGAAAGGGTAGCCTATTTTTGAGTTGGGGGACCATTACCCATGTGTAGACTTCTAACGGGAATTTCACTCTTTGGAAGGTGTAGGGACAATCCAATAAGAAAACATTCACTGCAGCAAAAATGGTTAACAATCTGTGGGTGGGATTCTGAAGCTAGGAAAAATATACAGGTTAACCTTTCCTGGAGACATTTAGTAGTAGAATTCCCTGCCTCATTTTCATGTTAACATTTTTCTTCAGTGAACTCTGAGTAGTAGCCAATCGTGTGTAATGTTAACAGACAACCTTCAAGCTACTATGGGTACCAGTTCTGTCAAAGAAAATTATGGTAATTCTGCCGGATTTTTGACTTAATAACAGGGCAGTTCACTGGGAGAAGTTCTAAAAGCAATAGATTTTAATTTGCCATATGTATAAACACTATGCGTATTTGATTAATTGAAAAATGACAGAAAAGATGTCTGCTTTAATATTATTTCTGCAAGGAACAATATTACTCTGTGATATTATACATTGATCTGTGGGGTTACGTAGCACTTCTGACAGAAAGCTGAAATACTTTTTCCAGAAATGGGTCACACTGCAGTGCTCTTGGGTTATTTTCCTAAAACAGAATAATTGAAGTGACAGCATAACCTATATATTATAGACCAGTTTGCAACAATTCATACAGTGCAGTCACCTTTTCACATCCTTATATAGGTGACAGAGACCTTTTGTTTTAAAGCTAATGTTCTGATGAGGGTGGATGGAGGGAGTCAGGGGTGAGTCCCGAAGAATTCACTAATGTTTAATTTTACATGTAATTCAGTTAGCTAATTTATGTTTTGATGTTCAAAAGAGATGCTGAAATCTTATATCTAATCATGCCTCCTGTATTCTCATCCAAGTCTTTTATATAAATGACAAACTATAATGGACACATCACCAATCGAGCAGCAGATAACTACTCAATGTCAGAATTGATGTTGACTGCACTCCTGTTCGCCCATTTTCATCGCAAAGACAATTTTCATTTCTCTTTTTCCTAAAAGTAATTGGGGTACCGCGAGTCAGTAGCTAGGTAACTTTCATAACCATTATCTTTAACTTATCTTCAGTGGAATAATGACCACAAGCAAATTGTCTGAGGGTAGAATACATCAGCTGGCAATCACGCCTGGCAAAATGAAGGAAACTTCCAATGGGGAAACATCAAGTAATGAAACACTGCGGAACAATGCTGCAAGATTTTGAAAGTTTAAACACCATGGCTCTGATATTGGGAAACAACAAGCATGGAAGTACATTAGTGAAGCAAGTTTTTCTACCTCTTCATTTTCATCAGATCATTCCACCATTCTTAAAAAAATCTAAATCTTTGTTGTTCTCTGGCAAGGCTTATTGAACTTGATTAAATATTTTGTGTTACAGCATAATTGTCGCAGAGTCATACAGCACAGAAACAGACCCTTTGGTCCAACATAATCCTAAACTAAACTAGTCCCACCTGCCTGCTCCTGGCTCATATTCCTCCAAACCTTTCCTGTTCATGCACTTATCCAAATGTCTTTTAAGCATTGCAATTGTACCCATATCCACCACTTCCTCAGGAAGTTCATTCCATACGCGAACCATCCAATCTGTAAAATATTTGCCCCTCGTGTCTTTTTTAAATGTCCTTCCCCTCACCTTACAAATGTGCCCCCTAGTCTTGAAGTCTCCTATCCTAGGGAAAAGACACTTTCCATTAACCCTACACTTGGGAATGTGACATAATTTTTATCCTATCAAATGTGTGTCAATAATAAACAAACATTCTTAACAATGGATATTTTAAGTATGAATGTTGGGTAATTGTGATTGTTATGATATTGGTTTAGCAACATGGAAAATATTTTGAGGCCTTGTATATGAGCAGACCAGTCATCTGATGTAGGATCTGACCTTCCTCCAAAAATGGTTTGAAGTGTAGGAGAGGTCCTGAGTGACAGCAAAAGACTTTGTGATCAGGAAGACAATTATGAATGAACACTTTTTTCATCTACTGTTTGACAGTGTAATTCGGTTCCTCATTGCAGTGATGACCTTAGACTTTCCAGCATGTTGTATAAAAGTGTAAGCATCTGAAATGATTAATGCTGAGGAATGCCTTCCTCACCATCAACTTGGATGATGTGATATTATTTTGATAGGAGAACGACTTAAGATCTTTGGTGTTGGAATTTGGAGCCCCTTTTAAAACTTTTTCTAGGCCTTCCTGTACAGTACAAGGCCTAATGTAATGGGTGCAATGGCAGTTACATCCCCCCTGTTTTCCCAACCCCCCTACCCCCCAAACAAATTCAAACAATTTATTAAATCAGGTCAGAAGATAGGTTGAAGATAAGGATTATGGAAGTTACCAGGTCATTGACTCCAGATGCCCCAAGTATTTTCAGGACAAACAAAGGGTTTCCTTGAGGAGAAATGAAAACTGTCCTTGCGATAAAGGTGGGCAGGCGGGGAGGTGGTCAACATCAGTTCTGACATTGTGTAATTGTCTTCTGCTCAATCAGTGCTGGGTCCACTGTTGTTTGTCATTTATATAAACCATTTGGATGAGAGTATAGGAGGTATGTCACCAAAGTTGTTGGCACAGTGGATAATGATGAAGGTTAATTAAGACTACAGCGGGATCTTGATCAGCTGGGCCAATGGGCTGAGAAGTGACAGACAAATGGAGTTTAATTTAGATAAACATGAGGTGTTGCAACTGGATTAGACAAACCAGGGCAGGACGTACACAATTAATGGTAGGGCCCTGGGGAGTGTTGTCGAATAGAGACCTGGAGGTGCAGATACATAGTTCCTTGAAAGTTGGTGCCACGGTAGGCAGAGTGGTGAAGAAGGCATTTGGCATGCTTGTCTTTATTGGTAAATGCATTGAGTATAGGAGTTGGGACGTCATATTGCAGCTGTACAGGACATTGAGGCCAGTTTTGGAATACTGTGTACAATTCTGGTCACCTTGCTATAGGAATGATGTTTTTAAACTGGAGAGGATGCAGAAAAGATTTATAAAGATGTTGCCGGAACTGGAAGATGTTGAGCTATAAGAAGAAGCTGAATAGGCTGGGATTTGCTTCCCTGGGGCATCATGACTGGCAAAGATAAGATGAATAGCCGAGGTCTTTTTCCCAGGGTAGGGGAGTGCAAAACTAGAGGTTTGAGGTAAGAGGGAAAAAGTTTTAAAGGGATCTGAGGAGCAATTTTTTCACACAGGGTGGTGACTATATGGAACGAGCTGCCAGACAAAGTTTTATAATATTTAAAAGACATTTGGATAGGTACACGAATGGGCCAAAAGTGGGCAAATAGGACTAGTCCAGTTTGGGGAAACCTGGTCATCGTGGACAAGTTGGACTGAATGGCCTGATTCCATGCTGCATGCCTCTCTGACTCCAAAAGTTAAAAGGATTCTGAGGTGTATTGACACAGCTTGAATTCCCAGCTGCAAAGATCAGGATTATTAGCAAGTGTTCAAAGTCAGGACATTCCTTGTCAGGCAACTATTATCTTCTAATGAGAGAGGATCCAGAAAAGATTGAGGGAATACTCTGGGGAGAATTCACTAACATTTCAGCCAGAGAACATGAGGCTTCGTTCACAGCTTTACTAAGATCACTCTCTGTGCCAACTGCTTGTTCATGCTCCATTATCACACATCACATTTTTTTTGGTCTAATTAATTAATATATCATAACATCTTAACTGCTGTTAGTTTAAGAAACTGGAATGAGCTATCTGAAAATACTTTATGAATGCTTGACTGTCTATATTAAGTAACTGTGGTCATCAACCACAAAACATCAAATAGAGTAAAATGTACAATCTAAGTCTTCCTCTTTGACAGTGGGCAGAAACTTCAAGGCCTGAGCGACATGGGCTCTGACGAGATTTGTGGTTGAATCTTGTGATAAGTCCAGTGAGGCCTATCTCTAACTTGAGAGCAACTTGCTATATTGTTTACTTATGTGCTGAGTGGTGATTTGAATTTCTCGTTAGGCAACAGTGAGTTGACAGTTAAAGGGGTTTATAGCTGGTTAAATACATTGTTAATGCCACAACACACCTCATTAATATTTAGTTTCTTACTTTACCAAATGCACTGAATAAACTAGATGTTGATATCGACATGGAAGTCAGAGTGCACACCTGGCAACTCCAACTTGCTGCTTGCTCCGAAGGACCTCCATGTTGGAAATCAGGCACCAGTGTTTCAGGGCACATCTCAGGCCACCTGCTGCACAGCTCTCACAAACATGAACATTGGCATTTGGTATGTGCCAGCTTCTAAGAACCCTCAAGGCACTTCTCCACTTACAGTACACTTCTGCACTTTATACACACAGCTTCTGGCATGGACCAGGCTGCATCTCCTGTAGTCCACTTGCTGTAATGGTGCTCACTCACTCTGAGCCTACCTAAACGCTCACAACACCTCGAACTGGCACTGCCATTTGCACCTTTGCCCCTCAGCCACTGATACGAGGTTTACACATTCCTGTTTGCCTTGCTGTTCTGCGCAGAAGCAAAACTAGGAAACTTTTATCATGATTGTCAGCAGCCCTGAGTCAAGTCAAGGAAGATGGCCTTTGGTTAGGAGGTCCTGGTACAGTAGGTGAAGGGCAGTTCCTGATGCCAGTCCAGGGACTAGGATATGGTCAGCTAGATACTTGGGCACAGTCACAATGGGGATAAAAGCAAAATACTGTGAATATTAGAAATCTGTAATGAAAATAGAAAATGCAGGAGAAGTTCAACCGGTCTGGCAGTCTCTGTGGAAAGAGAAGTCATTAACATTGAGTCAGATATGACTTCTTCACAAGTGAGTTATGATACTCTCACATTAGCAGTGAGGGTTTCGATGTCAGGCAATCTTGCCTCTTTCTGCCTTTTATTGTGGGCTGCTTTCCTCCTGAAAGGAGCAAGAGGGGTAAATAGTTAAGGTGATGAAAGTGGGTGGCATAGTGGCCAGGTTTGGTGTAGTTGGGAGATGTTCTGAGTGAGTGAGCATACAGGGTTAGTGGTACCAGGGATCTGGGGTGGGAGACAGCAAGTGAGGAAGATGTTGCAGGCAGTAATGACTGTTTTAGAGCATGAGCCTTGACTGGAGGTGGACATAGTAGGGGAGACTGTGTGAGTGAAGTATCAGAGTGAAGATGGTGACACTTGCACCGACAGAGTGGAGAAAGTCATTTACCTTTTCTCCCTATATTGCATATTCCTCATGACAGCTGGCATGGCAAACCTGGACCAACCTGGCCTGGTCTGGTGTCGCAGTCTTCACTGCTGGTCCAGCGAGAAAGGGCACCCCACTTTCGAACCACCCCAGGTCCTGCCCACAAAAATGGATGCCAGTTTTTCTTTGTGTGCACATGTCTGGATGAATGTCGAACAGTATGAGGCAGCTCTGGACTGACCGTGCTTGTCTGGGTCAACGACAGGCTTTTAAAGATGGCACAGGCTCCAGGGATCCCAGTCAATTTCAGGATATCCAGTGAGTAGGGAGCTGTTCCAGGATAAGCCTGATATGTGTCAAGAGGGATGCCATGGGGCGTGGTAGATAGTTAAGGAGCAGAGTTTGGGAAGATACAAGAGGACTTACTAGGCCTCAAAGCGAAGAATTCTTCCAACATACATGACACTCACACTTAAAAGTCTGAGCTGAATCTTTGTTTATTTTTAAGCTATGTAGCAGTCACACATTCGTAACTTGTGCTAAGTTACCATCGAGCACTTAGCTACATTTAAGGCTAGAGCCCCTTCTTTGTTAGAACGCTAAGTTGTTTTCCTCGACCACACTAGACCAAGCAGTCCTATAGATTCCTAGTAGGAAAAACAATGGCAAATCTACCCGACAGCTCAAAAAACCTGATTAAACAGTGGTGAAAAACCTCCCCTCCCATCCCTCTTGGTCAGCATGTTCATTGTATTTTTTTTGTTTCCAGTTCAAGGCCTGGAAATCTTTTCCTTAATGAAGCAAACATGCTAGAAGTACTGACCTGACAGAATCTGGAGAGAAAGTAACTTTTCAGGTTGAGATGACCCTTCTTGTGATGAGACGTCACTACCTGAAATATTAACAGGTCAGGCAGTCTCTGTAGAGCGAAAGGAAATTGAATATTCCCAGCATTTCTGTTTTTTTTATTTTAGGTTTCACACATTCTGTATTTTTGCTGGTGGATTAAATACTTGCATTGTTTTCTGTACCTGTTTGCTGATAAATATATTTGGGCATAGAAATCTACAGAAACAGCCAAATGACCAATGAACATTTTCCATTTGCATTACATTTCACCTTCTAGTTATTAGACACCAGTGACAATGAAATAAGCAACAGGAGTCACAGGATGAGGAAACAGTTTTCTACTTAAAATAGCAAAGATAATTTTGTCTTTCTCACCTCTTGTCTGAAATATAGGTTAGAGATACTTAAGTCTTTCTGCATTTTACTTACTGAAGCAGCATAAATTGATGTCAGGCCTAATATCAGCACAAGTACCTAGAAATGCTCTAGATATTAATATTAGTTTGATTTTTTTCACATTTGTTAGCTCTTTAATGCAACCAGCTTTAAAGATGTATAGGTAAGAGTCCTGCCTGTTTTTGTCCCTTTTCAAGTTAGGATATGATGGCATAGACAGTCAGTTAGTTTTGGCTTGCTTCAGTTCATTATTTCTGTGACAACACTTGGCTAAAGAATAGCTTTGATGCTAAATACTGGCTGCTAGAACATGTTACTTAAAGTGAAATCTACTATTTCTAAAAAAAATAAACATTTACTATCAAGAGGGACTATGTTCAATAGCCCCTGAAAACATGCTTGAGTCTTGATGCAACATAAACCTGCTCCTGTTCAATGCAATACAGGCAGAGCACCCACATTGAGCTGCCTGCTGATTAAAATGACAACAGTGTGGAGCAGCACTAACAATACTGAGTGGCTGCATGCCTCAGCAGGGAGCCAATTCATTAAAGGCAAGCCCAAGTTAAATCTATACTGCACCAGTTAAAGCCAGCATGTACCTCTCCCTTTTTTTTTCGAAAGGAGACATATATTTGTGGCTGAAGTAGGTGCTGGATGTCATTCTATGATTGGTGCAGCTCCAACAACATTCGAAGGTTAACACCATCCAGGAAAATGTAGCCCTCTTGAATTGCACACCGTCTAACACCTTCAGCATATACTCCCTCCACCGCAAGTGCAGAGTGGGAGCACTGTGCACGATCTCCAAGATGAACTACAACAACTCACCGACACCCCTTAGACAGTCACAATGAAAAGCAGCAAGAAATGGCATAAAAATAAAAGAGGAAAAAGCAAGACTTTCTTTAGATATATTAAGGCAGAAGAGAGGCAAAAATAGACATTGAGTCGCTGGAAAAATGATGCTGGAGAATTAGTAAAGGGGAACAAAGAAATGGCTGAGGAACTGAATAAGTACTTTGCATCAGTCTTCACGGTGGAAGACACGAGTAAATCCCAAAAATTCAAGAGAATCGGGGCGGGGGGGGGGGGGGGGGGAAGAGGTGAGTATAATGGCCATCACCAAGGAGAAGCTGCAAGAAAAACTGAAAGGTCTAAAGGTAGATACATTACCTGGAGCAAATGCACTGATTGCTGAAGAGATAGCGGAGGCATTAGTGGTGATCTTTCAAGAATTGCTGGGGTCTGGGAGGGTCCAAGAAGACTAGAAAATCATTAATGTAACCCCCTGTTTAAGAAGGGAGTAAGGCAAAAGACAGGAAATAACAGGCCATTTAACCTGATCTTGGTCATTGATAAGATTTTGGAGTCCATTGTGAAGGATGAGATTTCTGATTACTTGGAAGTGCATGATAAAATAAGACAAAGTCAGCATGGTTTCATCAGGGTGGGGGGGGGGGGGGGGGGGTGACAAATCTGTAAGAATTCTTTGAGGAGGTAATGAGCAGGTTAAACCAAGGAGAGTTATCTACCTGGACTTCCAGAAGGCCTTTGATAAGATACTGCACAGCAGGCTGCTGTGTGAGATAAGGGCCCATGCTGTTAGAAGCAAGGTACTAGCATGGAAAGAAGATTGACTGTCTGGCAGAAGGTAGAGAGTGGGGATTAAAAGGGTCCTTCTCAGGATGGCAGCCAGTGACCAGTTATGTTCCACAAGGGTTAGTGTTGGGTTCACAACTTTTCACTTTATACATTAATGATCTGGATGAAGGAACTGAGGGCATTTTGACTAAGTTTGCAGATGATACAAGGTAAAGTGGAGGGACAAGTAGTATTGAGGAGGTGTGAAGGCTGTCAAAGAATTTAGACACGTTAAGAGAGTAAGCAAAGAAATGGCAGATGAAATACAATGTCGGAAAGTGTGAGGTCATGCATTTTGATAGGATGAATAGAGGCATGGACTATTAATCTAAATTTAGTAATCTAAATGGGGACACACTTTCCTCATTCCTGATGCAAAACTTGAGCCTACACCTCCCCCCCTTACTTCCCTCCAAGCCCCAAGGGATCCTTCCATATCCGCCACAAATTCACCTGCACCTCCACACACATCATTTATTGCATCCGCTGCACCCGATGTGGCCTCCTCTATATTGGGGAGACAGGCCGCCTACTTGCGGAACGTTTCAGAGAACACCTCTGGGACACCCGGACCAACCAACCCAACCACCCCGTGGCTCAACACTTCAACTCCCCCTCCCACTCCACCAAGGACATGCAGGTCCTTGGACTCCTCCATCGCCAGACCATAGCAACACGACGGTTGGAGGAAGAACACCTCATCTTCCGCCTAGGAACCCTCTAACCACAAGGGATGAACTCAGATTTCTCCAGTTTCCTCATTTCCCCTCCCCCCACCTTGTCTCAGTCAAATCCCTCAAACTCAGCACCGCCTCCCTAACCTGCAAACTTCTTCCTGACCTCTCCGCCCCCACCCCAGTCTGACCTATCACCCTCACCTTAACCTCCATCCACCTATCGCATTTCCAACGCCCCTCCCCCAAGTCCCTCCTCCCTACCTTTTATCTTAGCCTGCTGGACACACTTTCCTCATTCCTGAAGAAGGGCTCATGCTCGAAACGTCGATTCTCCTGCTCCTTGGATGCTGCCTGACCTGCTGCGCTTTTCCAGCAACACATTTTCAGCTCAAATCTAAATGGGGACAAAACTCAGAAATTTGAAATGCAAAGGAACTTGGGAGTTCTAGTCCAAGAGTCTTTTAACGTAAACTTGCAGGTTGAGTCAGTAGTTATCTCAAGAGGACTAGAACATAAAAACAGGGGTGTACTTCTGAGGCTTGATAAAACTCTGGTCACACCACATTTAGAGTGTTGTGAGCAATTTTGAGCTCCTTACCTCAGGAGGGATGTATTGGCTCTGGACCGTATCCAGAGGAGGTTTACAAGAATGATCCCAGGAATGAAAGGCTTAACATAGGAGGAATGTTTGAAGACTCTGGATCTATACTCGGAGTTTAGAAGAATGTGGGGGGGGTGGGGAATCTAATTGAAAATTACATAATACTGAACAACCTGACAGAGCGTATGTTAGGAAGATGTTTCCATTGGCAGGAGAGACCAGGGCCTGAGGGCACAGCCTTACAGTAAAGGGAAGACCCTTTAGAATGGAGATAAAGAGAAACTTTTCCAGGTAGAGAGTGGTGAATCTATGGAATTCACTGCCACAGAAGGCTATGGAGGCCAGGTCATTGAGTATATTTAAGACAGAGATAGGTTCTTGATTGTCAAGGGGATCAAGGGTTATGGGGAGAAAGCAGGAGAATGGGGGTTTAGAAACGTATCAGCCATGGTAGGTCAGACTCGACGGGCCAAATGGCTTAATTTCTGCTTTTGTGGCGTATGATCTTATGGAAAAAGCATGACAACTGAAAGACCATTTAGCCTATTGAGTTTATCCACCAATCTAGATCACAGTTGACCATCTCGTTCTATTTTCCTGCACGGTCTCCATATCACTTCATGTCATTAATCTTCAGAAGTCTATCCAGTTCTCCCTTGAACCTGCTTCCTGTGATTTAGAGAATTTCAAAGATTCAATACTCTAAATGAAGAAGTTCTTCCTTGAGTCAGATTGTCTCCTGGTTCTAGAGTCACAGCCAGGGGGGAGCATTCTATTGATACCCACCTTTTCATGAACTGTAAGAATTTTGCAAGGTTCAGTTATATCCTCTCTATCTCTCTCTCTCTCTCTCTCTCTCTCTCTCTCTCTCTCATTCACTCTTCTCACAAGACAATGGCACCGTCTCTGGAATTAATCCATTGAATCTCTATTGAGGTCTCTCTGTGTAGTAAGTGTGTCATTCTTTCCCTATGGAAACAAAAAAATGGACACAACTCCAGGTAAAGTCTCACCAAGACTTTATATAATACCAGCTGGATATTGTTACTTCTATTCTCCAAACGTTCCTAAAATGAAATCCTGCATGCTTTATCTGTTTTTCTAATTCATTGTTGCATTGGCATGTTACATTTTAGTGATTCATGGACATAGACCCCAGATTCTTTTGCAAATTTGTTTGTCCCAATCTCTCAACATTTAGGAATTAGTCTACTTTTCTGTGTTTCTTTCTAACCAAAGTGAATAACATCAAACTATTTCCATTCCAATCCACTGCTATGTTGTGGCCCAAAGTAGACAAGCAGGAGGCTGGAAGAACACAGCAAGCCAGGACTGAAGAAAGGTTATACCTGAACCATTAACTTTTCCACTTCCTGGGGCTGCCTGGCTTGCTGTTATCACACAGCCTCCTACTTGTCTACTTTGGATTCCAGCATCTACAGTTTTGTTTTGTCTCTGACCCAGCTGTGTATCATCAGCAAATGTGAAAATATTTATAAGGAGAGAAAACTTGTTGACTTGGAAAGTGACTGTGAACACAGCACAGTGTGACAAACAAACTTTACTGCTCTTAGAAGCCCAAGAGCATGTACATCCCAAACCAGCTGAGAAATGGCAAAACTGGTGCAGATGGAACAGGAATAGGAATGCATTGTGGTTAGCAGCTAAACTAAGTGATGACCAGGTTTAGGGTGTAGGTTTGCTCACTGAGCTGTAGGTTTCCAGACGTTTCATTACCTGGCTAGGTAACATCATCAGTGGCGACCTCCAAGTGAAGCGAAGCTGTTGTCTCCTGCTTTCTATTTATATCTTTCTCCTGGAAGGGGTTCCTGGGGTTTGTGGTGATGTCATTTCCTGTTCATTTTCTGAGGGGTTGATAGATGGCATCTAGATCTATGTGTTTGTTTATGGCGTTGTGGTTGGAGTGCCAGGCCTCTAGGAATTCTCTGGCATGTCTTTGCTTAGCCTGTCCCAGGATAGATGTGTTGTCCCAGTCGAAATGGTGGTTTATTTCATCTGTGTGTAGGGCTACGGGGGAGAGAGGGTCGTGTCTTTTTGTGGCTAGCTGGTGTTCGTGTATCCTGGTGGCTAACTTTCTTCCTGTTTGTCCTACGTAGTGTTTGTGGCAGTCCTTGCATGGAATTTTGTAGATGACATTGATTTTGTCTATGGGTTGTACTGGGTCTTTTAAGTTTGTTAGTTTTTGTTTGAGAGTGTTGGTGGGTTTGTGTGCTACTAGGATTCCGAGGGGTCTCGGTAGTCTGGCTGTCATTTCTGAAACTTCTTTGATGTATGGTAAGGTGGTTAGGGTTTCTGCTTGTCGTGGTTTGTTCTTGAGGAATCTGCGCACTGTGTTTTTTGAGTGTCCGTTCTTCTTGAATACGTTGACCAGGTTAATAACTTTCTTGTTGCAAAAAGCATGGCAGGTGATGTTTATGAGGAAAGGTATAAATAATATCACTACATATGAAGATGTTATTGGGGATTTATGGTTCATAATTCAGCCTTTTTAAGAGATAATGGCCTCGATCTTCCATTGGCCAGTCAGGGACTAACCATGTTGGTCTTGTAGAAGATTTGTCATAGAAACTGCAAAGAGCTCTTAAAAAAGTGAGCCTCCAGAAATGGAGCGGAGCAGAAAGACTGATCCATCTCGACATAATTGGGGTTAGATGTTGGAGTTGTTGCAGACGAGTCACAGTGGATATGTGAAGATGGTGCAAGACAGATGCATGTGGCATACCATGAAACCAGGTCACCTGATAGGGGCATCTACCAGCTATAGGGACGGGCAATAAAAGCTGGCCCAGCCAGAGAAGCCCACATTCCCAAGAGTGCTGTTGCTGTTTTGTTTTTAAAAGAAAAATCAGCAGTATCAACAAGAACCAGTCAGAAGCTCGGAATTCTGTGGCAATCCTGACTTTCATGCCTATCCACTATCCACAGGCACAGATCAACAGAGATGGAATACACTCCATTCATTTGCAGCTCTGAGGAAAGGTCACTCGACCCAAAATGTTAATTCTGATTTCTCTCCACAGATGCTGCCAGACCTGCTGAGCTTTTCCAGAAATTTCTGTTTTTGTTTCCCATTTACCTGAGATTTGTGGAACTCCAGCTCAGCATCAGCAACCACAAAGCAGCTCATTAATTGTGGTAATGGATACCAATCTAAACATTCATTCCCCTTCCCCACCAATGCACAGTGGTAGCAGTGTGTACCATCTACATGATGCAGTGCAGCACCTCACTGACGTTCCTTTTGACAGCACCTTCCAAACCCATAATCTCAAACATCGAGAAGGACAGTTGTAACAGATTCACGGGAGCAACACCACTTGCAAGATCTTCAAGTCGCACACCACCTTGACTTAGAAATTGGCTGTTCCTTCAGTAAGTAACTCAAAATTCTGGAACTCCCTTCCTAACAGTACTCTGGGTGTAATTACATCACATGGACTGCAACAGTTCAAGACTGGGGCTCATCAGCACCTTCTGAATGGCATTTCGGCATGAGTAATAAAAGTTGGCACATCCTGTAACATTCACATCCTGTGAGTGGTTTTTAATGTGACTGACTGGAGATAAATCACAGGATTTAATGTGCCACTTGCTTTCAAACCCTTCAGGAGAAGGGTTTCTAACTTCAGTTGATCAAAGTGGGAATTTTAGTGCTTTTGCGAATGGACCTAAGCATTGCTTGTAGGAAAAGTGGATTGCATTTCCCACTTGTTGCAGCTGTCTGGAGGCTTCCCTGCTCAAAGAGAGAAGTGAACAAATGGAGTAAGTACACAGATTTGCTTTCCTTGCATCATAGCAGCTGGTTGGAGAGGAGCCTTGGAGTGGCTCATTTGTCTGTGTTGGCGAATGGTTCATGGGGTGTTATTATGTGAAGGAAAAATAGCTTGCAAAGTTGCCAACTTCAGGCTTTATTGGGTCATTATGTTAGCCTGAATTGTAGTAAAAAGGGCTGCTTATGTCTTTGTGTTAAAGTTGGCTACTAACTGCAAATATATGCTGATTGGAATGCAGGTTCCTGATCACTAATGTTAGAATAAGCTTTATGTGGAAAGTAGAACGATGGCTACTATTATAAGACTGAAGAAATGTAACTTCCTTCACAGCCAGTAATTAAAAAACTGTGAGCGCAATATTTAAGGTTCTTCCATCTGTAACAGAGCCAAGTGTCCTGAGTGGTCACATTTACCAAGTGAACACATGTAGTAAGGAATAAGACTGAGCTTAGTTACTATTTCTCTTTCTGCGTTACAGCCTATTGACACTATTTTAAAGCTCATTTATCCATGGATGTAGTGCCAGAGTCTCCCCACCAGTCAGGAACCAATACTTCAATGAGAAGTTGAATGTAAAGTGTGTCATTAGAGAAAGTGGCAAGAGGTAGTGGCTGAAGAAAGAGAATACCATAGAGTCTTTTCTAACTAGCTCGATTTGAGTTTGTTCTAAAATGGAAATAAAACCATGGATTCGCTGGCAATGTGAATGTCAGGAAAAGGGTGGAAATATTTTTAGTTTCCTGATGCCAGATTAGTCTTGAAAGTAAAAATAAAAAAAATCTATTGTTAAGATTGCATGATGAATGTCATCTGTGAAAGAGAAAATCTCTTGGCATTGAAAATGTGACTAGAATTATGAAAGGGTTTTAATTGTTCTGTACAACAAGGAGTGAGGAAATGAAGCCCAGTCTTTCCTGTTCACACTTAATTGGAGGAAACATTAAATACAGGTGATTATCAATGATCCCCTTGAATTAAAGTTCTTCACCTTACATTTTTAAAATTTCAGAATGTTTATGTTGCTTGTAGGCTCTGTGGAGCTTTTACATAATGTATAAATACAATTTCAACTCAGACAAAGCTTACATTTAGTTAGATCAAGGGAATTAGAGCACTTATCTATCAGAATCTAAAGTCTGAAATATTTTTAACTTGGGGTGCAGACTTTATAAGTGAACTAAATATAAAATGGTTCTCTGTAAGTATGTGGAACTCCCTTCCAGTAATGATCACTAGCAATTATGCTAGCATTCTGATTTTTGTCAGTGGTCTGAGATAGAAGGAAATGACAGAACGAAGGAGGCATAGGGTTACCAAAAGATCCTGCACTTGTCTAACAAAATCCAGGTTCTAATAACTTGTGGATGAGAATGAGGGCGGCAGGAATGAATAAGAAAACTGACCAGGGCACTGTGGTAAATAAAACCATTTCAGTTAAAAAGGACTGTCATTCTATAGAGGGTAGTATAGTTAAGGGAAACAATACTGTTTGCTGCAGCAGAGAGCATGCCTCTGTGGGCTGTGTTGCCCACCCAATGCCAGAGCTATGAAATTTGAAGTGTGAGGAGAAGGATCTGGTGTTGCAAGTGGTTAACAATGACATAAGCAGAACGTCAGACAAGAGGTTCAGCTGAGGGAATATGAGATCATAGAGGCTAAATTAAAATGCATAAATCTCTGAACCATGAAGCAAATTCAGAGCAGAGTAACTAAGGTCAAAGAATTGATTCAGAGGTTGATGGGGGAGTATAGAGTTTTGATTAATGGGATAATAGTACCAGTGATGGATTAGATGTATCATTGGGATGATCTACCTGAACAGCACTGGACAGCTGAAGTATTAAGATGCGTAGCTGAGATTATAGAGAGCACTGTAAATATTGGGTATGGCTGGTGAGAGTATACATGAGGTGAGATGTTGAAATATTGATAAGAATAGGCAAGTATCAGGTAAAGATTTGGATAACAACTGAGTGTGACCAGAAGAGGCAGAGCAAATTATAGATTTCACCAGCAAAAGTGTGAAAGTGGCCTTGAATTGACAGGGGAAAGCAGTTTGGGTGAACAGAGATTTAGAAATTCAACAATAAAAGTTGAAGTGGTAGCAAAATATATTGATGTGCATAAAGATGAGCTGAGCGGGACTGGAAGGAACACGTGATACTCTAGTATAATGACATCATCTATCCTTCAGTCACTCCATCAATGTAATGGAATCAGTGTGATCATTCAGTCAGTTAGATGTGTGCAACTGGAAAACATGTCTGATTTCTGAATAGCATTTTAGTATTTGAATTTTAAAATAGTGAAATGAAGTTGATTACTTTTCTGAAAGAATGATAAAAGAAATAACAAAGTCAAACAATCTTTCTGGAACAGTGACCTAATCCAGTATGCGTTACTTAATCCAGTGACCTAATCTAGTATGCACTTTCTGGAGTATTAATGGAAGATTTTGTTTCTTTATCATGTGCTGATCTACAGTAGGGAATGTAACAATTGAGGGCCTTTAGCTTGTTTTTGGTCAAAATAATTGAGGAATTGTTTTAGATTGTAACACTCAGACATTAAACGTTTTAGAGCAGTTTGAAGGAGACTTAACTGGGGCTGAAGCAAAAATAGTTTTCTCCTTTTATATTAAAGAAAAGAGCATTGAACAGTTCAGGAAAAGTACAGTTATCTCAATCAAAAAGTTTTTTGTTTGTGCAATTTCCATACCATGGGTGTTTGTTTAGATATCAGCAGGTTATTAAGAAGCTTAGCAAGTCTAAACTCAGTTTTTTGAGTGTTAATGTAAGAGGAAAGGAAAGAACTTGGGGATATTTGAAGATTTGATGGAGAGATCATTTCTATGAATTTGAATCACTTGGAGATTTAAACTTTGATCTTCTAGATGTTTTGAGATTGATTTTGTATTTGATTATCTTGAATATCTTCTTGTTTTTGTCTTTCATGAAATAAGTATATATTAAGGAAATTTCTGCAGTTGTGTGTGACTACTTCAGTGTATAGTCACTATGTTAACTAAACTATCTAAAATGGTCTATTAGGCCAGATTTCATTTCAGAATCTGACTTGTCCAGTAGCACCATCAACTGTGATTATAACAATAACCCACTATAACAAGTGTAGATCTCAGACTGCGCACATCTGTGATCGCAAGGTTTGTGAAGGTTTGTAGCTCAGGTTGAGGTTTAGGGTGTAGGTTTGCTCGCTGAACTGTAGGTTTAATATCCAGACGTTTCATTATCTGGCTAGGTAACATCATCAGTGGCGACCTCCAAATGAAGCGAAGCTGATGTCTCCTGCTTTCTATTTATATCTTTTTCCTGGATGGGGCTCCTGGGGTTTGTGATGATGTCATTTCTTGTTCATTTTCTGAGGGGTTGATAGATGGCATCTAGATCTATGTGCTTGTTTATGGCGTTGTGGTTGGAGTGTCCGGCCTCTAGGAATTCTCTTGCATGTCTTTGCTTAGCCTGTCCCAGGATAGGTGTGTTGTCCCAGTCGAAACAGTTGGTCTGTGATGTTGTAAGCTTGTGAATAGTTTAGTGTTGTGAATAACCTTTAAATAGCTTACTGAGGAATATTTATGGTGTCATGTAGGCTAATGTATGTGGACTAACCTAGCGGCATCAGAACTAATAGTACAATAGGGGTAAATAGTTACAAAGTGACCAATGTTGCAAATACATATTCCAGGTGCACAATATTTTCAAAAAGGCAGACAGAATAGCACGTTGAGAAACACTGGTGAGAAAAGTTTAGAGGTCTTCTGAGTAGTAGCTGTGCTATTGTATTGAGAAATCACTGGAGATTGTAATAGAATAGCTGAAGGGAACTTTTATAAACTAGATGAATCAAATTGACATTGTTTCATATGTGTTTGTAGAATGCTTTTCTGACAGTTTCCTGGGGCAATATGTTCCCAAGTAGGGAACAAGCTATTTTGGACCTAGTATTGTGAAATGAGGCAACATTAACTTCTAATGTTATGGTAGAAGAGCCACTTGGAAACAATGAACAATATGATTGAATGTTATATTGAAGTTTGAAACTGACATAAGCTCAGTTGGCTGGAAGGCTGGTTTGTGATGTAGAATGATACCAACATCATGGGTTCAATTCCTACAGCAGCTATGGTTACCATGAGAAACTGTACTTCTCAAGCTCTCCGCTCACCTGAGGTGTGGTGACCCTCAGGTTAAACCACCAGCAGATGTCTCTCTATCATGAGACAACAGCCATATGGTCTGTGAAGAACCATAATGATTTTACCTTTTACTATTGTCACCAACAGGAATCTTTAAACTTGCTTGTATGCTTTGTTTAAGGGATGTGCTGATTGAATAAATAGACTGAGAGGTATGTGTATACTAAACAGGGGGAAATATGTAAACAAAGGAATTAAAATGTCACCCACTTTGGGTTTTTCTGTTCTAACTTGAGCTCATACTGACAGAGGTCCTGAGAATATATAATTCTCTAAAGTTCTGCTTCGCGGTTTGGAGCACAAGATGTCTGGAATTTGTTTATGGATCCATCTGTTGGTATGTGCAGCTGTATTTCTCATTTTGCAGCTGGAATCTTTGTAGACAATTGTAAGGAAATCTTAGTGAGTGCTGTCTGGCTTTGTCCTATTTAGGACTTCGCCTCAAAATAGTTTACGCTGCCTGTGAACATTCTCGAAGACATTGGATCTGGATTCCACTTCTTGCCTTAAAACATAGTTTAATTAACTAAAGAATGCATCTGTTGGAGAAGTTGGTGAGACAGGTAACTTAATATATGCTTAAGACAAAGCTGTGGATATTTCAAACTTTTATTAACTTTTTTGTTAATTTGGTGATGAATAATCTGAAGAAACTTGGCAAAGACCTTCTTTGAAGAACTGAGGACTTGACTGAAGCTGGATTCAAGGCTTGTTTTTCTTTCAAGTGCCAATTTGGTCTGTACACCAAATTTCATTTGTGCCAAATACTTGAAAAGATGAGGAATTTGCATCATGGCCAATGATCCAACACTGAGATCATACTACTTTTTGGCAGAAGAATCCTGCTGCAAATTATAGTTTTTTTCTGCATGTAGATTGATCATTAGGACACATCTTTGTATGTATACTCCAAATATTTATGCTATTCTGAGAATCATGCACAATGTATTTCAATTAAACTATGATCTAAGGCTTTGGTAAGAGATATAGGGCAACAAATATTTTAGCAAGTTATTTTATAGTGCATCCAAGCTTCAATACAAGATAACAAATACAAAATCAAGTAGCACTCTGCTGTTCTTTATACAGACTCAAAATGGTGGAGTTTGCACTTGCACTTGTCGGATGAGAGTCAAAATCAATAGCATTTTGGGTGGGTCTACATGATGGGGTTGGGAAGATGTACCAGAAGTATGCAGAATAGGCAGCTTGACATCAGTCAGTGTGTAACAATGATTTGACTTTAGTAGTGCCATTTTGACCATAACGCTCCAGCTAATTCAATCTAATTTAACCTTGCACAACTGAATATGTAGTCAGCAGCAGAAAAGACATCACCAGCACTATTTTCAAAGGGGTCATCAAGCAACGTACTGGTAAGTTACTGAACGATTTTCTACTGGCTATTGTCAAGTTTAGAAGTAGTGAGAATGGGACTGCCACTAAAAGGTGCTAAACCCCACAGGAAATGATGTGGCAAGGAGTGAAAGTCTTATTTCTCACTTCAAGAGGTCTGCTAGGACAATTAATATCTGACTCTCGTAGGTTCTATCCACTTGTAACAGTGATTTGAAGAGGACAGGCTTCTTGAGGAGAGCAGACAGGGTTTTCCATAGTCATACAACCTCTATCTCTGCTGTAACTAGCTATCACTCTGTGGGAACTGTTAAACAGTACTTGAAGTGGGGATGGATGGTTAGTCTTGCTGCCTTCAAAGTTTGCTTGTGTGGAGGTACAGGTCTGGGGAGGAAGTCTCATGCAATACGGCTGCAACTATCCAAGACAGCATACTTTCTGAAATTCCTGTGTCTTTCCCAGGACAAACTCTCCTTTTTTTAGAATTGCTGTTGAAATGCACCTCCTTCAAGGGTTTCAGGCTGGCTTTAAATAGCAGAGAATAGCTTGACCATATGTTAGCTACTTGACTACTGTTCCCCTTTTGAAGCATGCTCAACAGTGTGTTTAGCACTGTCTGACTGTCAGGAGCTGGGAGGCACCAAGTCTGCTACCTGCATTAGAATGACCAGCCTGAGAGTATGCCGTGACCCCTATGTCAGGGTTCCGGGATTTTCCAATTTTATCCTAGTCTCGAAATTGTTGAAAGAATCTGAATTTATTTTGAAAAGTATCAAATAAAACCAACAATTTCCATGAAAATTTCTACGATGTAGAAATATACTTTCAGCAGTCAATCATGTTAAACTTTAAAATTCTTCTGCGTGATTTCCTCTAAGGTGTGGATTGTCACCACACAATTCATAAAATGTAACTTGCACCCCTTACTTTTTGTGGAAGTAGACATGTTTTTCTTTTAGGAGAATGTGAGGACTGCAGATGCTGAAGATCAGAGCTGAAAAATGTGTTGCTGGAAAAGCGCAGCAGGTCAGGCAGCATCCAAGGAGCAGGAGAATCGACGTTTCGGGCATGAGCCCTTCTTCAGGAATTGTTTTTCTTTTAATTTACTGCATTTGTTAGAGAGTTTTTTTAATCTGATAGTGATCTTTTCCAGTTAATTCCCTTCACAGAAAATTTGGAGATAAAACAAAATTGCTCCTACAGAGAGCAGACTGACATGCCTATTGACCACTTTCTATGCTGCAATGACTCCTTACTCAACCTCTCCTCATAAGACAGTCTTCCCACACCAATCAATCTAGTAAACTTTCCCTGGACAGCCTTCAATGCCAGAATATCTTTCCTTTGAAAAGAACATATGAACTTAAATAGCAGGAATAGATGACTTGGCACTTCGAGCCTACCCTGCTATTCAATAAGGTCATTGCTGATCTTTGCCAACTCATCCTAGCCCTCACTCCTCCAATATTTCAAAAATGTATCTGACCCCTCTTTCCATGATCTAGCCTCCACAACTCCATTGGGTAGAGATTTCCAGACATTCACTACCTTCTGGGAGAAGAAATACCTTTTGCATCTCAGTTTAAATGATTGTCCATTTATTCTGTACCAATATTCTCCACTATCTTAACATGTGGAATCATTTTAATATGTACCCTGTAAAGTCCCATCAAAGTCTTCGATAAGCTCACTCCTCATTCTGCCAAACCCAATTAACCAGGCTGTACTTGCTGAGTGCAGGGACCATGGGTGTACACGAGCAATGATTTCTGTCATAAATGTAATTGAATAGAAAGTAACAAATATCTAATTATAGAATGTTAATGGAGTATAACAGGTAAGAAAAATAAGAAAGAAACATTTTAATTTTTAAAAATTGCCTTAGTATTGTGTGCAGGCACTGTCAGACATAATTGGTAGTGAGAATGGGCAGTCGGCCATCATCAGAGTGTTGGTGACAGCAAACATATTGAATTAATAAAGGCCTATCCTTTATTAGTTTAGTTGGTTTTGATTAAATCAACCCCTTCATCCCAGGATTCAACCTTGTGAATCCCTCTAACAACCCCTAATTCCAGTGCATCCTTTCTTAAATATGAGGCCCAAAACTGTGCACAATATTCCAGACGTATCCTCACCTATACCCTATACAGTTGTAACAAGACTTCTCTGTTTTTTTAAACTCCAATCTTCTAGCAATAAAGGCCAAAATTCCATTTGGTTTCTTAATTACTTGTTCCACCTGTGTGCTAACCCTCTGTGCTTCATGTACAAGTACATCCAGATCCCTCTGCACTGCACTTTTCTAGTTTCGTTCTCTATTTAAATAATTACTGCCTTTTGATTCTCACACTTTCCAATATTACATTCCATCTGTCAAGTTTTTGTCTACCGACTCATCCTCTTTATATACTGTTGCAGGCTCCTTATATTTTCATCACTACAAAAATAGGTGTTTTATAGCAAATTTGGACATATTATACTATTCTCTCTTCTCCAAGTCATTCACATGGATAATGGATAACTGAGGCCTTATATGTATCTTCCTTTTCGTGCTCCACCATTTAAGTCTTTCCAAACTGAAAAAGGTCTTTTAATCCTGACTCAGTCCTCTGTGTGGTTAACTAATCCTTAATCCATACTAACACTTTACCCCAGCATTTGTGAGCTCCTATCTTGCGCAATAACCTTTTTATATTGCACCTTTATGTTGAAATCCAAATATGCTACATCTACTGTTCCCCTTTATCAACTCTGCTCACTCTATCCTCAGAGCTCTAGTAAGTTTGTAAAACATGAATTCCTTTTCTCAAAACCGTGTTGACTAATTTTTTCGTTCCAAATATCTTGCCATTTCTTCCTTTTAATAATGGATGGTAGAATTTTCACAATGACAGGTGTTAGGCTAACTGGCCTATGGTCTTCTGCTTTCTGTTTCCCTTTCTGAACAGGGGCATTACATTAGCGGTTTTCAAATCTGCTGGAACACTTCTGGAATGGCTCCATTTTGGATTGGCAGGCAGTGACCAGTGAGGTACCGCAGGGATCAGTGCTGGGACTGCAGCTTTTTACAATATATATTAATGATATAGAAGATGGTATTAGTAATAACAACATTAGCAAATTTGCTGATGATACTAAGCTGGGTGGCAGGGTGAATTGTGAGGAGGATGTTAGGAGATTACAGGGTGACCTGGATAGGTTAGGTGAGTGGTCAGATGCATGGTAGATGCAGTTTAATGTGGATAATGTGGATAAATGTATGGTTATCCACTTTGGTGGCAAGAACAGGAAGGCAGATTACTACCTAAATGGAATCAATTTAGGTAAAGGAGCAGTACAAAGAGATGTGGGTGTTCTTGTACACCAGTCAATGAAGGTAAGCATGCTGGTACAGCAGGTAGTGAAGAAGGCTAATAGCATGCTGGCCTTCATAACAAGAGGGATTGAGTATAGAAGCAAAGAGATTCTTCTGCAGCTGTACAGGGCCCTGGTGAGACCACACCTGGAGTACAGTGTGCAGTTCTGGTCTCCAAATTTGAGGAAAGACATTCTGGCTATTGAGGGAGTGCAGCGTAGGTTCACAAGGTCAATTCCTGGAATGGCGGGACTACCTTACGCTGAAAGACTGGAGCGACTGGGCTTGTATACCCTTGAGTTTAGAAGACTGAGAGGAGATCTGATTGAGACATATCAGATTTTTAAAGGATTGGACACTCTGGAGGCAGGAAACATGTTTCCGCTGATGGGTGAGTGCCAAACCAGAGGATACAGCTTAAAAATACGGGGTAGACCATTTAGGACAGAGATGAGGAGAAACTTCTTTACACAGAGAGTGGTGGCGGTGTGGAATGCTCTGCCCCAGAGGGCAGTGGAGACCCAGTCTCTGGATTCATTTAAGAAAGAGTTGGATAGAGCTCTCAAGGATAGTGGGAATCAAGGGTTATGGAGATAAGGCAGGAACAGGATACTGATTTAGGATGATCAGCCATGATCATATTGAATGGTGGTGCAGGCCCAAAGGGCAGAATGGCCTACTCCTGCACCTATTGTCCATTGTCTATTGAATCCAGTGAGTTTTGGAATAGTTTGAACAGTACCTCCATTAATCCCATAATCATATCCTTTAAAATCATTTGATGCAGGCCCTGGCATCATGTCTGTCTGTTAATTTGTCAGTATATGCAGCTCATGATAAAGACTGTTGCAAGATCGTTCCTTCTATAAGCATCATGCTTATCTGATATCTTTTGGGATGCCTGTACTGTCCATCACCATGAAGATCAATGCAAAATATTCGTTCAAATTATCTGCAATCTCCCTGTCCTACATCACAACCTCACCAGGTGTATCCTCCAAGAGTCCCACCATTACTAAAGCTATGTTTTCTTTTCGTACCCTGTAGAAGTTCTTGCTGTTTCTTTTTATCTTTTTTGCTAAATTACTTTCGTAATAAATAGATAAGGGAACCAAACCTGTTCATCGTACTTTACGGGTGGTGTAACCTACTTGTTAGTATGAGCATGACTCTCCTATTTTACACTTTTTTTTAAACAAAAGTTCCAGAGCATGGCAGTAGGCCTTCTTTTAACCAGGCCACCTCACACATTTAATAGCCCGATGGCTACCTCCAAACTCTTTCTGTGTACGGCAAGCACAAACCCTTCACATGACCCCCCTTCCTCAACTTCTACTCTCCAAACTGCAAAAAGGAGAAATCTGCTTTTTACTGATATTTTCTCCAGAGGATAGTTGTGTCGAGCAAGCAAATTTCCTGGCTCCCCCAACCAACTTCTCGGATGAAAATCGGGCCCAAAATGCAGAATACCAAAATCAGTTGGTTTCCTGGATGTCATATTGTGAAATTGTCTTTGTTTGGCTTGCTGATTTCCTTTTTTTAAATATTCAATTTTCATAAGATTCAATTGCGAATTGTAGAAAACAGCATCAAAGAAGATGACTGAGCAGATTAAATCCATACAATGTTTTAAAAATTATGCAATGTAGCTTATATTTTCACTCCTTATGTTCCTAAACTTTATCTCCTCTCCTTTTTTGCATTGAATTTCAGCTCCATGTTTCTGCACATTCCATCAGACTGTCTGTCTATATCCTTGATGTATATTACGATCTATGTCACTGACATGAAACTTTTTAAAGTACAGTGATCTGTGAATTTAAAAATGTGTCGTGCATCCCCAAATCCACATCATTAGTGGATATTGAAAACAGCAGTGGGAACGACTGACTCTTGAACTCCATTCCAAATAACACCCATTTTTAATTACTTCGCTAATTTTGTATGAAAGGCCTTTTTGAAAGCTCTTGTTCACAATGTCAATTGTACTGGCTACATCCACCTTCTCCATTAGCCCATTAAAAAGTTCACTGCAGTTAGCCAAACAAGATTTTGTCCTTTAAATCTGAGCTGCCTCTCCCTTGACCAAATCGCTGGTAATTTTCCTCCAAGTTAATGTTTCGAAAAACTTCCCCGCTGCTGGTGTTAAACTGGCAGCTCTGTAATTACCAAATTTATCATTCTTGTCTCTTGATCAAAGGCAAAACGTGCAATCCTCCAGGCTTCTGGCCCCACCCATGTATCTAGGGAAGGAAAAGTGATTCATCACTACAGATGTTGAGCCTTTTGGGATTCTCATTGAGGATTGGCATAAACTGTTGTGGTAACTAAATCAGAGTGGAATAAGTCTTTACTGAATGTTCACAGATGAACATCAGTATCAAATACATCCTCATATTTTGGTGCCTCCTTTAAAATCTTAGTACTCAGGGGAGTAATGTCAATAGGCCCTTAATGTCAATAGGAGTTAGTTTACTGCCAGACTGTAAGAGGAATACATGACCAAAGCTATTGTATGATTTGACTTTGCACCTTGATGTGTAGTTGGAGTTGTTCCACTACATGATTGTGAGCCAAATATGATTTAATTTTTTTTCCATAACTTGACCAATGCTAACAGTTCTCAATAGCACCTCTCCCTCATATGTTCATGTTTTGACCCCTAATACTCAGTTGAGTTATCTAAGGCCACACCTCTTTGTAGAAATCATATCTTTCAAGACATTCAAGCAAAAACCCCATCTTCTCAGGTGGATGCAAAAGATTGCGTAGCATTTTCAAAGTGGGAATCAGGAGTTCTCCTGTCAGCATTATTCCTGTAACCATCATGATGTGATTTTGGAAATGATTTGCCTTATTCTGTTTGTGGAATCATGCTTTGTGCAAATTGCAAGCAGTCTTCTTCATGTTGCTGGGGACTACACTTCGAAAGGACCTTGAGTCATCTTGTGGGCGTTGGAAGCACTAAAAACACAATTTACATTTTAGCATATCTTCCGCCTGAAGGATTATAATTCTTATCACAATAATGTCGGAGGGAGGAATGCTGTACATTCCTGTGTCTGGATATATCAATCAACCAAGTGAAGCTAATTTTAGGGGGGTTGCGGGGAAGCAGGAAAAGTGACTAGTTGTAAGACGATGCCTGCATTTTCGGGGACAAACAGGGAAGTTCTGCTGAGGCCTAGGTCTGATCAGTTTTGGTCTCATTGAATCTTGGAGGAAGCTTGAGGAAACCATATGGCCACCAACTGCTTGCGTTTCTCAAGTTCATAACAGACTGCTGTGGCATGTTCATTAACTCTGCCACTGAAGCTGCAAACAGTTGCTTACAAATAGCTCAATAATTGTGTAAGGTTTTTTTAATGTTTAGCTTAAAACCTCTGGGCAATTGAAATGATTGACAATTAAATCAAGCTGTACTAGCATCACTTGAGCTAAGATTTTCTCTTTCCCTCCTCTCCTGTCCCACCCCCTATTCTTTCAATTTAATTGCCATTTTATATATCCTTGGAAATGTAGCTTCAGTCATGTCATACCCTTCATTTGTCTGTTAATTGATCAGAGGTTTAGATCAGAAGATCAGAAATAGAATAAGTTCATGTACTTATTTGAACAGACAAACATTCACTTTACGAATAGTAGTCAACTATTGATCTCACAAAGCATGTACCCATTTTTCTTTCAATTAGTGACAGACTTGCACCGTTTTCCCTGCCTTGTTTTCTTTGCAAGTCTCCAGCATTTTCAAGCTTTTCGTTTGTGCTCATTCTAAAGCAGGGTGACTAAATTTATAAACTCAAGGGTCTTAGGTCTGTTCCCTTCCTACCTTTTAAATATAAAATTCAGAAATAAGGCTATGGACAAATTTCCCACAAAAGGCAGATTTGGGGATGGTGGGTCTAATTAATGTATCAAAATGATGGCTTCTGATATCACTGTGACTTAAATTTTTGCCAGGTCAAATTTCTCTTTCCTTTGCTGTGGGATTCCCAGCAGCTCGTCTGAGGTAGGAGCTTCTTGCAATCATGAAGATGTGAACATTTATCATGTGGACTAGAGAGCAGGACAGTTTCCTCTGACGTTCCTGAGAAACTCTAGCCTTCAAGTCACACTGTGGAATTAAGGTTCTCTTTCCAATGCTGAGGACAAGCTTGAGATTCTGTGTTTGCCATCTCTTGCTGGCTCAGCTAACTTTACAGGCTGTTGTCCAGCATAAGGAAACTTATGGAGAATTTAATGAGGTCTTACCATTGGCATAAGCAGTGTCTCCATATCCCCAGCCTGCTGAGATCTTTAATCATCATCATCATTGGTAGTCCCTTAGAGATGAGGATGACTCTCTTCCACTCTCAGATGAGTTTGTAAGTGGCTGTAGAGACCAATGAAGCTTCTGCTGACTCTGTTACACTTGGGGCAGAAGGGGTGGGTGGGGCATTGATGTTGCAGCACACACATTATGCTGTGTTCCTGCAACTTCCGCTTTTACCCAACAGCAAGTCTCGAGGTGCTCAACACCTTCCTTGATGCTGCTCCTTGACTTTGGATGGTCAAGGCCCAGTGATTCCCAGGTGTCTGTGAGAATGCTGTATTTCACCAGAGAGGCCTTGAAGTTATCCCTGAAGCACATCCTCTGTGCACCTGGTGCTCGCCTGCCATTTCAGAGTCGGGAGTAGAGGATCCGCTTAGGGAGTCTCATGTCAGTCATGTGGCCATTGCAGATGATCAAAGCTGGTCAGTACCATGTTACTGGAGATGTTGGCCTGGTTGAGGATGCTGGTGTTGGTGCGTCTTTCTTCCCAGTGGATTCACAGGATCGTGCCCAGGCAGTGTTGGTGGTATTGCTGCAGCACCTTGAGGTGTCTGTTGTAGACAGTCCATGCCTCGGAGCCATACAGGAGGACAGGAACCATCACAGCTCTGTAGACCATGATCCTGGTGTCAGATCTGATGTTGGTCTCGAACAGCCTATTCCTCAGGCAGCAGAAGGTTGCTTTAGCACACTGGAGGTGGTGCTGGATCTCTCCATCACTAGCTGCAGGACACTCCTAAGGTACTGGAAGTGGCCAACGTTCTCTAAGGCCTCCCAGTAGACCTTGATGATCAGGGTTTGCTCCACAAAGCCAGGCCTGGTTGATGGAGGACCTTTGTCTTACGGAGGATCAGGGTGAGACCCATGCTCTCATGTACCTCCATAAAGGTGCTGACGATGGTCTGGAGTACATTTTCAGAGATCGCCCACACACAAGCACCATCTGCACACTGCAGCTTGATGACATTGGTCTGGATGACGTTGGTTTTGGCTTGAAGGCAGCAGAGGTTGAATAATTTCTTGCTAGTTCTATAAATTAGCTTCAATCCAGCAGGGAGTTCTTTAGCTTCTTCTTGACTTCCCTAATAATTGTATTATGGGGAGGGGAGGGGACGGGACAGTGGTGTGATGGCCTGTTAATCCAGGACCCGGGTAATATTCAAGCGTGCTGGGCTCGAATACTGCTGTGGCAGGTCAGGGAGTTTGAACTTAAGAAAAAAACTTTGAAATTAGTCTAGAACATAGAACAATACAGTGCTGAACAGGCCCTTCGGCTCTCAATGTTGCGCTGACCTGTGAACCAATCTAAGCCCATCCCCCTACACTATCCCATCATCCTACACTATCCCATCATCATCCATGTGCTTATCCAAGTTTTGTTTAAATCTCCCTAAGGTGGCTGAGTTAACTACATTGGCAGGTAGGGCATTTCATGCCCTTACCACTCTCTGAGTAAAGAAACTGCCTCTGCCATCTGTCTTAAATCTATCACCCCTCAATTTGCAGCTATGCCCCCTCGTACAAGCCTCATCCTAGGAAAAAGACTCTCGTTGTCCATCCTATCTAATCATCTGATCATCTTGTATGTCTCTATTAAATCCCCTCTTAGCCATCATTTCTCCAATGAGAACAGACCCAAGTTCCTCAGTCTTTCCTCATAAGACCTTTGCTCCAGACCAGGCAACATCCTGGTAAATCTCCTCTGCACCTTTTCCAATGCTTCCACATCCTTCCAGTAATGAGGCAACCAGAACTGTACACAATATTCCAAGTGAGGCCACACTACCGTTTTGTACGGTTGCAGCATGACATCACAGCTCCGGATGTCAATCTCTATACCAATGAAAGCTAACCCACCGTATGCCTTCATAACAGCACTATCAACCTGGGTGGCAACTTTCAGGGATCTATGTACGTGGACTCCAAGATCCCTCTGCACATCCACACTACCAAGAATCTTTCCATTGACCCAGTATTCTGCCTTCCTGTTAGTCTTTCCAAAGTGAATCACCACACATTTATCTGCACTGAACCCCATTTGCCACCTCTCAGCCCAATTCTGCAGTTTATCCAAGTCCCCCTGCAACCTGCAACATTCTTCCACACTGTCCATCAATCCACCACCTTTAGTGTCATCTGCAAATTTACTAACCCATCCATCTATGCATGCATCCAAATCATTTATAAAAATGACAAACAGCAGTGATCCCAAAACAGATCCTTGTGGCACACCACTTGTAACTGGACTCTAGGCTGAATATTTTCCATCAACCACCACTTAGAGAAAGCCAGTTTCTAATCCAAACTGCTGAATTACCCTCAATTCCATGCCTCTGCATTTTCTCCAATAGCCTACCAAGTAGGACCTTATCAAAGGCTTTACTGAAGTCCATGTAACCCATGTCAACTGCCCTACCCTCATCCACATTCTTTGTCACCTTCTCAAAACACTCAGTGAGGTTTGTGAGACACGACTTACCCTTGATGAAACCATGTTGACTATCTCCAATCAAATTGTTGCTTGCTAGATGAATCCTATCTCTTATAATCCTTTCCAAACTTTTCCTACAACAAACGTAAGGCTCACTGGTCTATAAGTACCTGGGTCATCTTTGCTGCCCTTCTTGAACAAGGACACAATATTTGCAATCCTCCAGTCCTCTGGTATCAAACCTGTAGACAATGATGACTCAAAGATCAAGGCCAAAGGCTTGGCCATCTCTTCCCTAGCTTCCCAGAGAATCCTCGGATAAATCCCATCTAGCCCAGGGGATTTGTCTACTTTCACACGTTGTAGAATTGATAACACCTCATTCTTACTCGCCTCAATCCCTTCAAGTCTAATAATCCGTATCTCATTCTTATCCTCTACAATGTTCTCCTTTTCCTGAGTGAAAACAGATAAGAAATATTCATTTAGCACCTCTCCGATCTCCACAGGGTCCACACACAACTTCCCACTTCTGTCTTTGATTGGCCCATTCCTACCCCTAGTCATTTTTTTATTCCTCACATACCTAGAGAAAACATAGAACATAGAAAAGTACAGCACAGAACAGGCCCTTTGGCCCACGATGTTGTGCCAAGGTTTAATCCTAATGTAAAATATATTAACTTAACCTACACACCCCTCAACTCACTGCTAACCAGGTGCATGTCCAGCAGTCGCTTAAATGTCCCCAATGACTCTGCTTCCATCACCACAGCTGGCAACGCATTCCATGCATTCACAAATCTGTGCATAAAGAACCTACCTCTGACGTCTCCTTTATACCTTCCTCCAAATATCTTCAAACTATGACTTCTCGTACCAGTCAATTCTGCCCTGGAGAAAAGTCTCTGGCTATTGACTCTATCTATTCCTCTCATTATTTTGTACACCTTGATCAGGTCTCCTATCTTCCTCCTTCTCTCCAGAGAGTAAAGTCTGAGCTTATTCAACCTTTCTTCATAAGGCAAGCCCTCCAGTCCAGGCAGCATCCTGGTAAACCTTCTTTGCACCCTCTCCAAAGTCTCTGTATCTTTCCTATAGTAGGGCGACCAGAAAGGGACACAATATTCCAAGTGTGGTCTCACCGGGGACTTGTAGAGCTGCAGCAAAACCTCGTGGCTCTTAAACTCGATCTCTCTGTTAATGAAAGCCAAAACACCATATGCTTTTGATAATCTTGCCTTTAATCACACTATGCTTTGCCAAATGAAACTTTAGGGTTCTCCTTTATTCACTTGGGTGGGAACTTTGAGGGATCTATGTACTTGCTCACCCAGATCCCTCTGTTCCTCCACACTGCCAAGAATCCTGTCTTTAATCCTATATTCAGCATTCAAGTTCGACCTTCCAAAATGCATCACTTTGCATTTATCCAGGTTGAACTCCATCTGCCATTTCTCAGCCCAGCTCTGTATCCTGTCTATGTTGTGCTGCAGCCTGAAGTAGCCCTCTATGCTATTGGCGACACCTCCAACCTTTGTGTCATTTGCAAATTTACTAACACACTCCTCAATCTCCTTAGAGGAGAAAGTGAGGACTGCAGATGCTGGAGATCAGAGCTGAAAATGTGTTGCTGGAAAAGAGCAGCAGGTCAGGCAGCATCTTCAGGGCTTCTTCAGGGCTCATGCCCGAAATGTCGATTCTCCTGCTCCTTGGATGCTGCCTGACCTGCTGTGCTTTTCCAGCAACACATTTTCACCTCAACCTCCTTATCCAAGTCATTTATAAAAACTACAAAGAACAGAGGCCCAAGAACAGAACCGTGCAAGACCCCACTCAACACTGTCCTCCAGGCAGAATACTTTCCATCTACAACCACTCTCTGCCTTCTGTCAGCCAGCCAATTCTGAATCCAGATAGCCAAATCTCCCTGTATCCCATACTTCCTGACTTTATGAATGAGCCTACCATGGGGAACATTTTCAAATGCCATGCTGAAGCCCATATACACCATATCCACTGCTCGACCATCGTTGATCTGTCTTGACACCTCCTCAAAAAAACTCAATAAGATTTGTGAGGCATGACCTGCCCCTCACAAAGCCATGCTGATTGCCTTTAATCACACTATGCTTTGCCAAATGAAACTTTAGGGTTCTCCTTTATTCTACCTGCTAAAGACTGCTCATGTCCCCTCTTTGCTCTTCTTAACTCTCTTTAAATCCTTCCTAGCTTATCTGTAACTCTCCATTGTCTTATCTGAACCATTTTGTCTCAACGTCACATAAGCCTCCTTCTTCCACTTAACAAGAGATACAACTTCTTTATTAAACCACGGTTCCCTTACCTTATCACTTCCTCCCTTCCTGACAGGGATATACCTATCGAGAACACGCAATATCTGTTCCTTAAACCAGCTCCACATTTCGATTGTCCCCATCCTCCGCATTTTGCCACCCCATTCTATGCCTCCTAAGTCTTGCCTAATCACATTATAATTGTCCTTCCTCCATCTATAAAACTTGTCCTGTGGCATGTCCTTTCCATCATTAAACTAAATGTAACCGAATTATGGTCGCTCTCCCCAAATTGCTCTCCTCCCACTAAATCAAACGCCAGATCCAGTTCATTACCAAGCACCAGATCCAGTGTGGCCTCCCCTCTTGACGGCCCAGAATTGTTTTGCCAATCCTCTCCTCCATATCCCTGGAACTTTGTGGCGGCCTATAAAAAACCCACAGCAGTGTGACCTCTCCTCTCCTCTTTCTAACCTCAGCCCATACCACCTTAGAGGACAAGTCCTCATCAAAAGTTCTTTCAGCCACCATTATACTGTCCATGACTAACAAAGTTGCATCTCCCCCTCTATTACCGCCTTCCCTGATCTTAATGAAAGATCTAGACCCTGGAACCTGCAACATCTATTCCTGACCCTTAATGATGACCATTGTCAATCATTAGAAAGACCCATCTGGTTCCCTAATGTCCTTTAGGGAAGGAAACCGCCATCCTTACCTGGTCTGCACTCCATGTGAATCCAGACCCACAGCAACGTGGTTGACTTCGAACTGCCCTTTGGATAGTTGGGGTATAGAATAAAATAGCCTTTATTCTCACGTGCACTCTAATGAGTGCAGGGAAAAGTTTCTAATGTTACCTCTCAGCCTATGGGGTGCCTAGGTACAGATAATTTAAGTACTGTCACAGGACTGAAATAGTTTAAAAACAAACAGACGAGCATGACAATACGGATTCTAAAAGTCCAAAATGAGAATAAAAAGTGATTTGAAATCTTCCAAGTTATTTCCTTTTCTCCTGAGTCTGTGCAAGCTGGGCTTCAGAACATGAGGCATCCCCTCTGTTCCGGACTAGGACACGTACTACCAGGCCAGCCCATGCTTGCTCTGCACCAGCTCCAGACTCCAACTGAGACTTGCCTCTGGGAGTCAGCCTGCACTTGCTCTGCTGACTGCTCTGGGACTCATTCAGCAAAGCTCTCTGCTCTTCACTCTGGGACTCGCCTTGTTCCCTGCTCCGGGACTAGGCCCACGACTCACCCTGCTCCCTGCTCCAGGACTAGGCACTCGACTCGCCCTGCTCCCTGCTCCGGGACTGGGCCCACGACTCGCCTTGCTCCCCGCTCTGGGACTAGGCCCACGACTCGCTCTGCTCCCCGCTCCAGGACTGAGCCCACAACTCGCCTTGCTCCCCGCTCCGGGACTGGGCCCACGACTCATCCTGCTCCCTGCTCCGGGACTGGGCCCATAACTCTCCCTGCTCCCTGCTCTGGGACTGGGCCCACGATTCACCCTGCTCCCCGCTCCGGGACTGGGCCCACGACTCACCCTGCTCCCCGCTCCGGGACTGGGCCCACGACTCACCCTGCTCCCTGCTCCGGGACTGGGCCCACGATTCACCCTGCTCCCCGCTCCGGGACTGGGCCCACGACTCGCCCTGCTCCCCGCTCCGGGACTAGGCCCACGACTCGCCCTGCTCCCTGCTCCGGGACTGGGCCCATGACTCGCCCTGTTCCCTGCTCCGGGACTAGGCCCATGATTCACCCTATTCCCTGCTCTGGGACTAGGCCCATGACTCGCCCTGCTCCCCGCTCCGGGACTGGGCCCACGACTCGACCTGCTCGCTGCTCCGGGACTGGACCCATGACTCGCCCTGCTCCCCGCTCCGGGACTAGGCCCACGACTCGCCCTGCTCCCTGCTCCGGGACTGGGCCCATGACTTGCCTAGCTTCCCGCTCCGGAACTGGGCCCTCAACTTGCCCTGTTCGCCGGTTTGGGTCTCGGCCTGCGCTCGCCCTGCTCTCCACTCTGGGACTAGGCCCGCGACACGCCCTGCTCCCCGCTCCAGGACTGGGCCCGCGACACGCCCTGCTCCCGGCTCCTGAACTGGGCCTGCGACACGCCCTGCTCCCCGCTCCAGGACTGGGCCCGCGACATGCCCTGCTCCCTGCTCTGGAACAGGGCCCGCGACATGCCCTGCTCCCCGCTCCAGAACTGGGCCCACAACTCGCTCTGCTCCCCGGTCTGGGTCTCGGCCTGCGCTCGCCTGCTCCCTGCTCCAGGACTGGGACCGCGACTCACCCTGCTCCCCAGTCCGAGACTCAGCCTGCATTTGTCCTGCTTTCCACTCCGGCACTTGGTCCACAACTCGCCATGCTCCCTGCTGCGGGACTGGGCCCGTGATTCGACTTGCTCCTCGCTCTGGGACTTGGCCTGCATTTGTCCTGCTCCCCGCTCTGGGACTTGGCCTGCGCTCGCCCTGCTCTTCACTCTGCGACTCAGTGTGCAACTTGCCCTGCTCCCTCCTCCGGGACTGGGCCCGTGACTTGCCCTGCTCCTTGCTTCGGGAGTTGGTCTATTGCTCTACTCCCCACTCTGGAACCCTGCCCACACTTACTCTGCTTCCTGCTCTGGGATTTGCTTTGCTCCCCGCTCCGGGACTCTCTCTGCTCCCTGCTCCACATCTCAGCCTGCGCTTGCTTTGCCTCCCACTCTGGAACATGGCACACACTCTCTCTGCTCCCCGATCTGTGACATGGCTCCCTTTGTCTCACCTCCATTCTCCAGGTAGAGTAGTTTAAGATGTTAAAATATAGGGTGGTGTGAGAAAACCTGCTGCAAGGTAAGAAAAAGGGAAAGGAACTGACAGATGGAGGAGCTCTGGCTGGAGTGTCTAACTCTGCCCCCATCTTGCCAGATGGGTAATAAATGCTGCTTTGTCCAGTGATGCCATATCCTGCAAATGAAAATAAAAAAAAAACTGCCAATCATCATACTGCTACTAAATTTTAACTCCAATCCTAGTTTAATGCACAAAATGAAATATTGCTGCAGTGCTCAATTTATGATCTACAATGTAGTATTCGGGAAAGGGAGTCCTCTTTTCAAGTGAATAAAGCGTTAAAAATGCAGCAATTGCTTGATAAACAAACTACATCTGGAGTTAATTTACATCAATATGGTGGATTTATTGAAGCCAAAGCAATTCTTTGGGTGGATCCAACATTCCTGATGCTTCCTGTGACAACTAAACTTCATATATCAGAATTCTTGGAGCAATGGGAGCAAAATTACAGCAAAATGCTTGCAATGCTACATTTCCAACAGTAAATTCATTACTTTGTGTGCAGGTTTGTGCCACTCCAAATGATAAATTTCTTTGGGATTTAGAGAGATAAGGGGAAGAGTAAGGAGACTGTGTCTGGGACAGGGAGGTATGTTTACCGTCTATCAAATTTTGAGGCTTATGAAATAAAAAACGCATTGGTCCAATTGGATAAAAAAAGAGTGAACTTACAGTCAGGAAAAAGTGAGTTGCTGTAAATGGATATTATTCTGACAGGAGGATGATAGATAGTCGTGTTCTAGGACTTCTGCTTTTTATTGCTGTATTTGAATGATTTGGATCTTGATGTACAGTGTACAATTTCAATATTCCTCAATAATTAATCTACTTTGATGTGTAAAGTGAGGAGGGTACAAATTGCCTGGAACTCGACCATACAGACTGAGAGGCAATCCTTGATTGATTGTTGGCAATCCCTTGGGATTGAGGATGACTTGTCGCCATTCTCATGTCTTGGGATTTCTGATGGCTGAGTCCAATGCATGACCTGCAGATTCTGTCTCATACAGGGCGGGTGTTTCTTAGAGTCATAGAGTGTTAGAAATGTACAGCATGGAAACAGACCCTTCAGTCCAACTTATCAGTGCTGACCAGCATTTGGCTCATATCCCTCCAAACCCTTCCTATTCATATATCCATCCAGATGCCTTTTAAATGTTGCAATTGTACCAGCCTCTCCACTTCCTCAGGCAACTCATTCAATACACGCACCATCCTCTGCATGAAAAAGTTGACCCTTTGGTCCCTTTTAAATCTGCCCCTCTCACCTTTAAACCTATGCCCACTAGTTTTGGACTCCCCTACCCCAGGGAAAAGACCTTATCTATTTACTCAATCCATGCCCCTCATGATTTTATAAACCTCTATATGGTTACCCCTCAACCTCTGACACTCCAGGGAAAACAGCTCCAGCCTATTCAGCCTCTTCCTGTAGCTCAAACCCTCCAAACCTGGCAACATCCTTGTAAATCTTTTTTGAACCCTTTCAAGTTTAACAACATCCTTCCTATCGCAAGAAGACCAGAACTGAATGCAGCATTCCAAAAGTAGCCAACTAATGTCCTGTACAGCTGCAACATGACCTCCCAACTCCTATACTCAATGCACTTAGTTGGGAGAATTGGGGGAAGTCTTGTTGGAAGTAATGTGCCTGTCTGCTAACACCATGACTTTGCCTTCAAGTGTCCCTGACAAAGTTTCTCAACTTGTTCAGTGCCATCCTGAACTAGCCTTCTCAATTTAATGTTGCCACAAGCCAGGGACACTCATGAGTCAACTGGGATGTTTTGTTTTGAGGGATGCTTTAAGGACAGTGCTTTAGCAATGTAGTAGCATAGTTCTAAATGTGCAGCATCTGAGAGACCTGGGGATGTGGGTGCCTTTCTCTTTGAGGGATTGGTTAGCAAAGCACATGCAATCTTGGGCTTCATAAATAAAGGCATTGAGTGCAAAGGGAAATCACACTGAACCATTTGTAAATCACTGATTGGGCTCCAACGAACATATCGTATCCAGTTCTCTCTTCGCGTTTTAGCAAGGAAATGGAGTCCTTGCCAATCTGAAGAAGAGGTTTAACAGACTGGCTGCAAGAATGAGGGATTTTAGTTACAGAACAAGGTTGGAAAGCTGGGATTTCTCCTCTTGCTGCAAAGGTAGAGTGACGTGAGATTGGAAAGATGACGAACTGTTCACATTTGTTCATGGCACAACGGCGAGGTGATGCTAACTTAAGGTACTGTGCAAGACATAGAAAGGAACGTGAGGAAGAGCTATTTTACACAGCAAGTGGTAATAATCTGGATGTTGGTTCCTACAAGGCTGGTGGAAATGGAAAACTTGAATGGGCATTTGAAGAAACTAAATCTGCAGAGTCATGTCGATCAAACAGGAAAGTAGAACTGACTAGTTTGCCCCAGAGAGATCTGGCATGAACTCATGGGCTGAATGGCCATCTCCTGTTAAGTAAATGAATTTATGACCATGATTCATCAGGTACTTTCGCAAAGAATATTATGTAGGAGAGATGAAAAATGATATTCCCTTTCTCATTGCTCTCAAGCTAAGTTGTATCACTAGAAATGCACACAATACTGTCGTGCCACTTATTGTGTGAATTACCTTTGAACTGGGCCATTGGAAGGCTGTTGGAGTAACTTAGTGGCATCAGTACAAAAGGATCAATACCAAATGTGTAACTATATGCACACGTGCACAAGATTCACACACAGACAAAATAAAGTAAGCTCATAACTGGTTTCTTCCTATTGATATTGCAGTTGGCATTCTGTAGTGCCTAGCAGTTGTAGAAGGGCTGGAACATAGCTGTGTGCAAATCTCCTCCAGAGACACCAGGTCACAGAGGAGAGCCAAATCCAGGAAGCCACCATTGCTATGGATATGACACATTCTGAATGATGAATGGCCATCTCAGCCAGTCTCAAACAGACCATCTAAAGGTTCTCCGACCTACTAAATGACAGAATAGAGCCACAAGATATTGACTTTATGGAATGGGTAATTTTGCTCCTGTTGGCACTGAAGTCACCTCGGCAAGGTCATTTGCATATGTCTGACTTAGACAGCCAGTGGTACTAGTCAGCTTGTGTCATACGTGCTGGAAAAGCACAGCTAGTCAGGCATCGATTCTCCTGGTCCTTGGATGCTGCCCGACTGGCTTTGTTTTTTCAGCATCACGCTTTTCGATTCTGATCTCCAGCATCTGCAGTCCTCACTTTTTCCTAGCTTGTAAACAGGGCCAGGTAACCTGATCAGGGTCAGAAATAGCATTTCTGACCTTGATTGCATTGAAAAGTTGTTCCTCTGTTAGATATCCTCTACACTGAAGATTCCTGGAAAGATGCCTCCATTTACAAACCTGTCTAGGAATTCACAAATCCAGCAGCAAAGATGAGCCACATAGAATCCACATCCTTTTTTTGCCGCAGTCAGAGTATCATGCAGTTACACACCTACGCACTTGCACACTTACACAGGACTGTTAAAGCTAGGTGTGAGGTTAGGGTGGTAGTTGAGAGTGAATGAGGTCAGTAGATGGCAAGGTCTTTAGGGTGCCAGGTGACTGAGGTCAGCCACAAGTCAGGTGGGCATGGTGCCAGGAAAGGGAATGAGTACTTGGGAGTAGGATGGAGTGTCTACAATGTTGTGGAGGAAGGGTTTAGGGCATTGGATCTGAGAGGTGTCAGGATCAAGTGAATCAGGCTAGGGGAGGGAGAGAGGAGAGTCTAACTAGACTGCAGCTATCAGGTCAGCATGGGGTTTGGTTTATAGTTTTAAAAGGGGTGAGGATGTTGTCAGGATGGTGGGAAGACCCTGGGTGTATTTTGTTCCAAGTTATGGAACTGAAGGGGAAATGGTTATTTGGTTTTTGGGGGTGGCGATGGTGATGTAGAGCTGGCATCCAGTTGGAAGTGAAGGGTGTCATTTCAAAAGGTGAGAGAGTGTCCGTTCCAGGTGAGGAGGGTACCTCTTGCCTCTAGAGTTGTGTGGGCTTCAGGTTGGCAGTGAGGGAAGGTGGGGAATTATTGATCAAGCTGCAGCAGAGGGCAGAGCTGAATCTGGGCCTGTCTGGTCAGGGCTCTGGAGTGTTGTAAGGGATGGGGAAGATGTTTGGGATGGGAGGATGGGAAGGTGGTTTTAGTGGTAAGTCAGAGTCTCTTCAGTATTTACACAAGTGTTACCCTAGATTTTTAATCCTCTAACTTTTCCTGGGCAACTATTCAGTTTAAGTGAGTTAGAACTGACACACACCCACAAACACAGACACATATGTGCACCCACACATACACAAGTGTATACACGCACAGACACATACACATACACAAGTGTATACACACACATGTACACACACGCACATAAGTGTATATACACACATGTACACACGCACACACAGACACACAGGTGCACACGCATATACACAAGTGTATATACACACGTACACTTATTGGAAATGCTATTTTCTGACCTGTGTTACAGATAGTTCCTATGTGTAACTGCACTTTACACTGCATCAATAACTCTTGCCATTGGGATATCTGAGCCACAGACTGCATGCCAGCCCAGCCACTTTTAACATTGCTGCTCCACCTTACACTCTCTCTTGTTTGTTCTTACACTCGGTTGGACAAAGTGTTCATCAGCAGAAAGGATACATTCCCTAATGCTATTTCAAGGGAACATTAGCAACTATTAGTCGAGCTGCTAATTGATTTCTACTCGGTAGAAATCTGAGTCTGTGTAAGCTCAGTTAATTTTAGTTTGTTCATACCGTTTCACATTGTGAAGGCCATGGCTGTAATTTCAGTATTTGGTCACTGGTGCTGCAATTCCCATTGCCCTTGAGTTGTAGCATGAAAGGGAGCTGGGGCAGAGGCAAACAAACTGTTCAGAGAAGGAGGTGGAGGAGAAGGGGTCACAGCCTGAAAATGGGAGGACTTACCGCAGGTGTTCAGGGAACATGTTCCTTCAGCATTACAAAGGAGGTTTCCACAAAAAATCTGTCTCCTCTTTGCAGCCTGAGAACAAGTTGAAGACGTGTTACATGTGATTGTCGAGGTCAAGGCAGTCATGAATTTCCTTTGTGACTGGATCCTTCCAGTTTGGAGCAGGTGACCTCTGTAACACCTTGCAGCTTTCTATCCACTGCTGTACAGGGGTGTTCACGGATGCTCATTATATATGAAAGGAATGTCTTGTTTCGCCTGCAGGAGTGTGCATTTGGCTTCACCAGAACAGCAGGCAGAATGCAGAGTGCCATTGACTGTGCACATCTTTTGTGGACACTCCATGTAAATGAAAAGATGTACTGTAACCACAAAGGTTTCTATTCACTATGCACTAAATGTGCCACATTTTGCAGATCAATTCCTATATGTTGGCAGCAGACCTGCTGCCTGTGCTAGTCTATTTTACCACCAGTAGTGGAGCCACTGCAAGAGACCAGAGGGTAGCTGCTAGGTGATGAGGCAGTCGGCTGACCATGTGTCCAAATGTGCAATCCAACCCTGTAAGTAACACATACAGAACATCAGTGAACAGATCTTTGGGGTTCTCCAGTAATGTCTCTCCTGACTGAAATGCTCTGAAGGCGTTCTGTGGTAAACACTGGAACGTGTGCTACAACGTGATGTGGCCTGCCGTATCTTGTCCATCATGAGGACACACCCTTTCCATTTAGGGTACATAGCAAGCTTGTAATGAAGAGGAGGAGCAGGAGGGAAATGAGAAGGCAACTAACACCAATATCTATTTTTCTGCTTGAGCTTTGCACATTTCCCTTGTCAGACTATAGTACCATCAAACACTATCAATTCTCATTCTCCCTTCTACAACAATCCTAAACCTTACCTTCCCTCTATTACTGACCAGCCCAGCATCCTTTAGGCCACAATGCTGGGCTAAGTGACAACAAAAAAGGTTAATATCTCAAGCAAATAAACTATCCAACATTCCATATCAAAGTCAACTCATTATTCTGGTTTATTCTTTATCACTGGAGTTCCAGGTGCCTTTATCTGGCCTGTTGCTCCTACTGCAATGAGTTTAGACCATGCTTATTGGTATGCAGCCATTCAACTACAAGCACCTATCCTTCTAATTAGCAGGGAGGACAAACCTGCCGGAAAGAACTGGTGCAGTTTAATTGTACATCATGTGCCCATTTTTCAAGCCTCATTGAATCTTTCCTCCCAATGTGTTTTAAAAAATGAATTAAGAAGCGGCCTCCCATGCACTACGTATGAAATGTTCTTGTGCATGCTACTGTTGCATAGAAGGCCTCCGTATCTGTAACATGTATAATATGATCTTCCTAATCACTGCTCTGTGTAATACTCTCCACCCAAGTGGTAATTTTCCAGTTATTTCTACAATGTTAATTTATTTGAATCTCTTTGGTTTAGCAAATTCGTACTTAATGAGCATCTAATTCATAACCTAGCCGAACCATTCTAAAGCTTGCTGGGATTTCTTTATACTTGCTTTCTTTTATAAAATAGTTCACATTTTGATCAACATTGCACTTGTCCTTGGAAATACTGATTGTCGTTTTTTTTCAAAACAAAACTCTTCCCCCTTCTCATGCAGAAAATTGCTCGGAAATTTAAAAATAAACCCTTTCTTTTTCTTGCAGCTGAACTGGGGGAGGTTCATGGAGGTTCACCTGCCTCTCTTTCTGAATAGGTTTCAACTTTGGTGTGCTTTTCTGGTCTCCTCACCAATGAATTAACCAGAATGACAAGTCTTTGTACTTTTTTTTAATTATCAGGCACTCAAGTCACTACAGTTAGTGCAAATTATTATGCATTGACTAGTTGTAAAGGAATAAGGATACAAAGCGATATCTGTATTTCTTAGACTCTTAAACAATCATTGAAAGCCATTAATCTTGGCATATTGAAGTAGGTGGGGAATGTAATAGTTGAGGGCTTAGATGGATAAAGCGTCCTTTTATTTTTGTTAGTATTTGCTACCACTTTCTGCTCATGGCAGATGAAGCAGCTGCATTGTTCTAAGTGAATTCCGCTTAGATTACTGCTAAAAAAGCTGACGACAGTATGTGGGAATGGGGGAACAGAAATGCTGAGCACAGTTGTGCACATTACTTTAGATGCAGGTCGTTTTTTGTAGAAGAGCCAGTTGCTCCCCTGACAGGGCCCCTCGCAAGACATGAAAGAATCTATTTATAAATGTTAGAGCTGGAGTGAAAAACTTGTATATGAATGAAGAATGAACGTTTTAATGCTTTCTTCAGTCTGTGAATAAATCTTTACTTTTATACTTCTGTTCAGCAGAACATATGAATTCATTAGTGCACTCAGCATCTTGGTATTTTCTGCAGGGTTACAGTAATGCAAATATAGGAACAGCAACTTGGTTTGTTTGGGCCTTGAGAATATAGTAATGCAATCCCGTCAAATTGTATAAGTGTCCAAATTGCAGTGGCCTTTAAAATAATTATCGTTGCCAACTATTAGGAGGCAAAACGAAGATGATTCTGAATATCCATTTTTATTTAAAAATCGTGATTCACAGAATTTTTAAAAATATAACTGGGGTGTTCCCTTGAGCTTAAAAACTGGTGGAACTTTTATGCGCGGTGCAGATACCAGGACAAATTACACTGGAGCCCCAGCAGAGGAATGAAGGACATATTGAAATTGTTGGTTGTTGCAGGACTCTATCACCTCGGATCGGGACAATTCTGTAGAACCATCAAGAGAACTGATGTCACTTTAGCAAGCACCAAATCTCATTTATTTTGCATGTTCCTTTGTATATCTGGGATATAAGTAAAACCTCAGTGCTATGCAGGTAACTAGTATTTTAAAGCTTATAGCTTGCAGGTTGCTTATGACTTTATAACCTTTAATTATTTGTACCCGAAAAGATACAGAATAAGATACTGAATATGATATCCCCCTTTAGTGACGCAAGATTGGTTATCAGATTGATCTGACCTGACCTGTTCTAATAATAGTTTGCTTTAGTCATCCACTTCATTCAGCATTTTTAATGAAGAATATTTAGTTATTTATAACCTTTGCTTATTCCTGGTATCTTGCCAGTCTCCCAGATTCTCAAGTTATTTTTAAACACTGATTAGTGCCTTTTCTTATGTGAGAACAGGACTGATGACAGGACTGGTGACAAACTATTTACTTCCTGGTCCTTGAAAGGGCTCTAGCTGTGTCAAGATTAGTCAGGTCCTTATTGCATTGTGCTGTAATTGTGGATCTTTTTAAACAATGACATTCTCTAAATCTCACTTGCTGTTAATTTTTTGCCTAAATGCAGGTCCACATTTCCTCCCTGTATAAAAAGTTTCTGAATTTATATATTTTGTGCATAGTTTGAATCGAAATTTTAGCTGCTGACCCTCTGTTCTATATCCTCCACTTTTTCATTCTTATTCGTTAAAACTAGTCCTGGGGTTAGATGGTGGTCATTGATTTAAGTATAAATCTGGAAACTTGATTCTTGCAAAAGTTTAGATTGACTTTGTACTGTCCAATAGCCTTAAAATATTAGTCAACAGATGGAATGTATCAGTAATAGAGTAAGTTTATTTAATGGGCTAAGTGCTAAAAGTTGTCAGCTGTCTGACAGTGTGTGTAATGGCATCCAATTCACTGCAATACTGACATTGGACACAAACTACATAAATTGTTGTACTCCCGAACTCTCCATTGGAGAAGTCATACCACAATTTTGCTGTACAAATAATTAAATACATTGCAGTGTGCACAACAGTAGATTAGGAATAGTACAACCACTGTTTAAATACGTACCCAAGCTATTAGTCTAACAATGATCAGAACAAAACATTTATCCACCTGTCTCAGATTTAAATGTTACATTTCACAACATCATCAATAACTATTTAAACCTGAAGGAATGAGAATATTACTCATAATGATGAATTGTCAGTGTAGCAGACAGTACACTTGCTAAATTACTGGTCAGCTTGATTGAAGTGGATAATTTTCTGTAATGAGTTTAGATCATATCTTTTGCAACAATTTCGTAACTTTTTTTTAATGGTGAGCCAGACCATGAAATGGTATTTTCACAAAGTTGATAGCAGAGTGATGGAATCGAGATATTGAGGACTAACCTTTGCGCAAACCAAGAATATCTCTTTCTTCATGAAAATGGCACCAGATGCCAAATTGGAAATCTTGCTTCCTGCCATTTTTTTGCAGAGATCTGGGGGAGAACATGATAGGTTGTAATTTGGACATCTGTAACCTGTGGAAGCAACTGCACGTGTTAGAATGCAGCTACCTTCAGTCATATCTGATTTTTACAAGCGTGGTGTCAAACGTATGTCTGGTGGACATTAGACCTGGTAGGAGAAAACCAACCTTACGAGATACCCATTTAGATATGGTCCAGAGACCATAGAAGAAGTAATGTGCCCCTTTGAATTACTAATAGCAGACACAAACAAAGTGGATAAACTAAATGGACTTGCCAAAAGGAGCTATAAGGTATTTAAATCTCCTGCCTTTTAAAAATTTGGAACTTTGTGTTGAGTTTTACAAAAATAATTGCTTAGTATTTCACTTTGACAGGAATCTGAATGATATAATTATGTCATTAGTCCTGCGTGACTAATTTTACAAACGATCATTATCACACTGGGTCCCTGCAATTTTACAGTTTAAGTAAGAGTTCCAAGTGCTTGAGGTCTTTGAGTGGGACTCTGAACACAAATGTTTATTTTTATGAGGATTGAAATATTTGAAGGAATGTTATTGTATTGAATGAGTTTTTAGTCAGTGCGAATATTTGTGTTTTTTTGAAGTACTGAATTAATCAACAGACACGTGTGGCTAAATTTAACCACTAATCAGCTAATTATCAACTTCAAGTTCCTAAGGCCTAGCACGTTTTCTCATACTGTCTTTCCAAACTCACTTCATTACTAATGCATTGTACTCTTGTGGTTTCCTGCATGAGTAGGCAGGGAGGGTGTAAGAGTGTGAATAATTGACATCAGCTGGTATTAAATTGGCATAAAGGACCATGAGGGCATGGTTTGGTCAAATATGTTGTCATGGAGTGTGGGTAAAAAGTCTTAGGGCAGTGTGAAGGGTATTCGGGCTATGGGGGTAGGGCAAGTCATAAGTCAGCATGGAGGATATGAGGAGACTTGGGAAATGGATGGAGTGTTCATGAGGTTTTATATGTTGGCATGGATGTTGTTTGTGGAGTGTGTGAGAGCTAGCATGCATTTTATGTTGCAGGAGCATACTGTGCCCTAAACCTTTGTTTCATTCTTCAGAGGTAAACCTTTCACCCACATCAGCAACCCTTGAATATTTTACAGAGTCATAGAATCGTGGAGATGTACAGCATGGAAACAGACCCTTTGGTCGAACTTGTACATGCCAGCCAGATATCCTAAACTAATCTTGTCCCATCTGCCGGCATATGGCTCATATCTCTCTTAACCCTTCCTATTCATGTAACCATTCAGATGCCTTTTAAATGTTGCAATTGTACGAGCCTCCACCACTCCCTCTGGCAGCTCATTCCATATGCACACCACCCTCTGCATGAAAAGGTTGTGCCTCAGGTCCTTTTTTAAAAGTTTCCCTCTCACTTTAAAGTTATGTCCTCTAGCACCTAATAAAGCATTCCCCCACCAGTTCACACAACTCAAAATGCAACGCAGAGCTGACAATTGACTCAGTGTTCCTGATGTGGGAGCAAACCTTTGTGTCTCAGCATACCTGCATAACTGCTGCTTATGTGTAATCACTGAAGACATTAGGCATGCATCATAGCAAGTGCTATCGGTCTGTTAAGTTGACAGGAAAACCTGGGCTAGTGCTTCCATGAAAGTAAGAGCTAAACAAGTTATACAAAATTCCCAGTTGTATATTTATATAAATTGATTAATATAAGTAGTTTGCTTTCCCCCTCCCCACCAACTCTACTCTTGTTACTAATTCTCATTGCTTATAAAAAGGAATGATGCAAATACCCCCAGTGTCATAAAGAAGAGTAATTCATTGCTCTTGCAATTCTTGGCATCTGGTTAATTTCACTCCTGGCAACCTGTCTAAGTGGTGGGTCGCTTTATTTCAAACAATGCTATGCATTAGTAACACCGAAGCTGTTACTTATTCACACACTAAACCCACCTTCTTATGATTCCAGTTTTTTTTTCACTCCTGTTCTATCTCTAAACGGCAGTGTTGTATCAACCTAGTTTGCTGAGAAACTTTATTGAAAGCTGGGGGCATGAATTATTTACAAATTACAATTTGAACAAAGATCGAACATATTTGGTGACATGTTAATTTCCTTCCCTGATCAGATTAACTAGCATGAATGGAGACTCCTCTAACTTACTCACTGAGCAGTATGGCTAGGTTGGTGCTGAGTGTTCAGTGCCTGAAATGTTCAATGAGGTAGAGACAGCTGCATTATCAGTTAAACTAGGGGAACAACTGCTTTCTTTTTTTACTTTTTAAGAGTTAGTTAATAATGCTGTCAATGAACAATCGTGAGTTATCATTAATATTATATTCTGTTTCTGTGCAGGCATGGTGTTTTTGACACCTTTTTTATATGTTGGTTCACAACATTTCAATTGAAAATTTTGCTTTGATAAAAATTGCCACCTTAGTCATTGATACATTTTTCTATTGGTAAATGAAATAAATTCTTTGGTAAAATTTGCAGGAAACTTGCTGGCTTTTTTTTTGTCTGACTTTTAAGCATTTATGTGTTTCTGCTGCCGATAGAATAAAAGGGAGTTTTGCAACTTCTGACTTTTCACCCTTGTGAACAGAAATGTAGTATTTGGTTGCTATTTAAGAATTAAATAAATGTATTCCAAATTTTGTTTTGATGCTCTTTTATCTAGAAAATTTGATTTCAATTCACTCATTAATGCTAATGATTTGAGGTACCAATGTTGGACTGGGGTGGACAAAGTTAAAAATCACACAACAACAGGTTATAGTCCAACAGGTTTGTTTGGAAGCACTAGCTTTCGAGGTGCTGCCTTTTCATTAGGTGGTTGTGAAATATGACCATACGACACAGAATTTATAGCAAAAAGGTTACAGTGTCATGAAGTTGGAATGATATATGTTTAATATATCACTACAACTCTATGACACTGTAACCTTTTTACTATAAATTCGATGTGATATGGTCATATTTCACAACCACCTGATGAAGAGGCAGTGCCTTGAAAGCTAGTGCTTCCAACTAATGCTAATGACTGACTGCTCAAATAATCATTTAAAGAAAAATAGTCATTGGTCATAATAGCCTTAAATCTAATTCATGGCACACCTATCCTGGGATTACATTTAGGTATCACTTCTCTGGATAAGTTGGTGTGTTCTTCTGATCTGCAAAAGATGCTCTGAAGTTCAACAGTCCTACTCCAAAATGATTTTGCTATAAATTATGTATATGTTGAACAACTGTATATCAGTTAGCAGAGAATGGATGACAATTAAGTATTTTACATCTGATATTCTAGGTTCTAATGGCATAGAACTTTACAATATAGAGATAAAGCATATTAAGTTAATGTAGCATGACACAGCAATTGTGATTTAACTTTGTTCTAAACTAATATAAAGTGCAGATAGTTGGAAAATTCAAATAGATTCCTTTCATCCAATTTTCAGTACTTTCTTAAACTGACTTTGGAAAGTTCTGCAGATTAAACAATTTGAAAATGTCAGTAGTTCTCATGACATTCCATTTGTGCAACATATGAATTGTATGTAGGCTTGCCTGTTGTTATTCTTCAGTTTATCATTATGGTTAAAAATCATACAACACCAGATTATAGTCCAACAGGTTTCATAACCTGGTGTTGTGTGATCTTTAACTTTGTCCACCCCAGTCCAGCACCGGCTCCTCCAAATCATATCATTATGGTGTTTTAATGCTGTTTACCACTCTTTCATCAAGGAAACAAAACTAGGTTTTCCATCACAACCAAAATAAGTCAGAATCTCAACATCTAAAAGATTGAGATCACTTTCCAAGAAACGTGGAATGTACCATGGGAAGACACTCAGCCCAATATGTCCTCATTGAATATTAACTATATCTCAGCTCATAACAGCTATGGCTCACCATTGCTTCTGTTAGGTTGAGTTCAAGGTCCCATCATGACTCAAACAAAAAAAAAATCAAGGTTAACGTAGTTAGTTTTCATCGCACTCTTTTGAAGGCAAGGGGAGTTATCCCTAATGTGCTGCCCAATGTTTAGTCCTCAGCCAGCAACAAAACAGATTTGTTTATTATCAAATTGCTGAGTATTTTTTGTGTGCAAATTGGCTGTTCATTTCCTAGGTTACAGTCACAGTTTTAAAAAAAACATTCACTGCCTGATGAACTTTTTGGGACATTATGTGGTCAGGAAAAATACTTTTTGCAATGTGATTTTCTGTATTTTTTTGCTGGAAAAGTCCATGCTGCTGGGCTGTCTCTCACAATATCTTTTTGTTTCAAACACTTTTTTTCTCTTTAATATGTATTGTCCTGTAATTCAGCCTGAAAGCACAGCCTGATGCTCCAGCAATCCTGCGTAAAGAAATTTCTCCTAACCTGTCTTCTGATATATTTTTAAATTGTTGCTTCATCACTGAAGTCATCAAAAGGAATGGAGTGAGTAAGGAAAGATGATTGAAATGATTCACATTTCTAAAGACTCTCTATATCTCCTCCACTTCCTCTTTTCCAATGGAAATGGTTCCAGTACCTCGGGTCTTTTCACATAATGCTAGTTTATCATATATTCAGACTTTCTTTTCCTTGTTAAAATACTTAATTGTATCTATTATATTTTATATTCTGTTTGCAAGCATTTTCAATAAAATTAAATTCTTAAAGTACTTTTTTTTTGTTTATATAATTGAAGGGTGCACTGGATGGGTAACTGAGTGTTCTTTGGTATAAAGTGATAGTGTTTGAAATACAAACTTGATGAAAAGAACTTAAGTGTTGAAGTAGTAATTTGTTTCAAACAAAATTCTAATTTGTCTCTATTTCAATTTAATTTCATAAGTCTCTTTCCTTCTGCAGCCTCACCTCCCATCCCAAACGTTCCCCAGCCAAACATGAGGTTGTCTTGTGTCTAACTCATTGTATATTCTTCTGCAGCTATGACTCTGGAAGGGATGGCTTCATTGACTTGATGGAACTAAAGTTGATGATGGAGAAACTTGGAGCTCCTCAGACTCACATCGGCTTGAAAAAAATGATCAAAGAAGTAGATGAGGATTTTGATGGAAAGCTGAATTTCAGAGAGGTGAGAATATAGAGAATATGTAAATTAATGCAATAAGTACATTTTTCACAAATGTGCTTTGAATTGCTTATAACAGTATGTAATGAGCATTTGTCCTATGGAAATGTGAGTATTTCATCGTAGTGCATGTATGCAATCCATTCATATCGTAGCATACTGTTACCTTTATACCTGTTTGCCAGGCAGAGAAGTTAATCTAATTAAAGTTATATTGAATGTCAGTGCAGGGAGATCCAGTTTCTCAACTTTGAAGGAGAAAGTTTCTGTTTGTGATAGAGGACACAGTAAATGGAGGAGGAGGGGAATAATAACTTTGTTCACTCATATGTTACTAACAAGGTGGATAGAGCAAACTTTGCTGGGTGTTCACTGAAAACTCGAGTTTGTGTTGCAAACCACAATGAAAATGTAGCAAAATATTTGTGTGCCAAAATGCATCTGTACTGAAACTATAGTAAAAGATTGTACCACTTTTTCCCCACTCCCGCCCACCCACCCACCAACCACCTACCTTATCGGTTATAATTGCCCTCATATGTTTATTTCTTATAATGTGTTCTAAACTCTTTAAATGGTAACATTTTGAATTAATTAGGAGGCAATAAGCACTGATTTTTATCAAAGCTTGCAAAATGCACATTAATTTTATCAAGTCTTACTGAAGGGATGTAATTATGTATGAAGTGAATATCTTGTAACTTGTCTGGGCACACTTTGTGATGTGTTTACATGACCAAATTGATGTAAAAATATACAGCTGCTCAGTCAACAATGTTAAAGCTCAAGTCAGTCTAGAATAAGGATAAACAGTTTAGTTTTTGTCTTAAAAGACAAGAAATCTGTTTGTTATGAAGATTCTAAATTCCTATGTTTCTTGTTCAGCTGTTTAGGGAAGGAATTGAGCAAGTTTTATACTAATTCTGAAAAGATCTAAACAGCACCATCATTGGAATTTTTGCAGATGTATTTGACATTGTAATGTCTGTTTGTAATATTCATGCAATATTGGAATCTTTTCTTAAAATTACACTGTCTGCCTACATAATGTTCAAGCCAGTAATTGCAATCCAGACTTGGGATAGTCTCCTTCAATGACGGAGATTATGTGCTTCGCCAAATAGCTCTTCAAATCTATGAATTGTAAATTCTCATTGTTTGTCCCGATAAGATGTATTTGCCTTGATTTGGAGTCCTAAACCTCTAACATAGTATCGGTGAGTGTATAGACTAAACTATATGTACCCAAGTTGTGCTTTTTTCGCATCTTTTAAGCATATCAGCAGTGGAGAAATTTTTAAGTCCTTTTTTTTCCTCTGGAGCTAATCTGTTCTATGAGTGATGAAAGGGTTTATTTACGCAGACTCCTGAACTGGCAATGCAGTATTTGATTTCTTGGGAGAGGGCAGGCATATAACTATTTGTTCACCCAATAAAAAGGAGAGATTATTGGTTTGTGATCATTTCTTATCATAGAGTAGCTAATTTAGAGTTACAGCATAAAAACAGACCCTTTCGTCCAACTTGTCCATGCCGTCCAGAAATCCTAAATCAACAAGTCCCATTTGCCAGCATTTGGCCCATATCCACCTACAGAACAACCTCGATTGTCCGAATGATATGGGTGGGGAGCATTTTGTTCAGATAACTGATTGTTCAGATAATGGATAACATTTTTACTGGACCTTGAGATCTTGTTCAGGTAATCCGAAATTCAGATAATTGACGTTTGAATAACCGAAGTTGTTCTGTAAACACTTCCTATTCATGTAGTCATCCAGATGCCTTTTAAATGCAATTATACCAGTCTCCAGCACTACTTCTGACAGCTCAGTTAGGGGCTCACACCAGCTACTGTGTGAAAAAGTTGCCCCTTAAGCCCCTTTTTACATCTTTCCCCGTCCTCTTACCTTAACCTTATGCCCTATGGGAAAAGCACCTTGACTATTCACCATGTCCAGGCTCCTCATGATTTTATAAAGCTCAATAAAGTCACCCCACAACTTCTGATGCTCCACAGAAAATAGCCCAAGCCTATCCTGCCTCTCCCTATAGCTCAAACCCTCCAACCCCAGCAACATCCTTGTAAATCTTTTCTGAACTCTTGCAGGTTTAACAACATCTTTTCTGTAGCAAGGAGACCAGAATTGAATACAGTGTAGCTAATGCAAGTAGAAAATCCTTTTTCCGAACATCCAAAAACCGAAAGGCTCCAAAATCCGAAAGTTTTTGTGAAGTTTTTTTCTCATTAACAAGGTTGTTTTGCAAATAAACAGCTAACCCAAGTCAACACCCACTTGATGCGTGTCACTCAGAGGCGGTGGGGGGCATGGCCAAGCATCGACAGGCCTGGCATTTCTCTGTGAACGCCCCCAAGTCGATACCCACTCGATGCATGTCACTTAGATGTGGCATCGGGGGGGCTTGGCCAAGCACGTTCTTACTTAGAAGTCTGCTCCTCCAGTAAGATTTTTAAACATTTCACCATTAAACTGTCACTATTCTGAAAAATAAAAAATTCTGAATTCCGAAAAACAGCTGGTCCTGAGCATTTCAGATAAAAGATCTTCTACCTGTAGAACAAAGTGGGCTGAATTTAATGAGGATAGCCTTGAAAGTTGATCTTGTTACATAATTTGTTTTATATGAACATTTGCCATTATCACTTATTTATATTATAAATGTTAAACATGCAGTTCTTGAATCTGTCACCAAGCTAACCTTTAAGTTTTTTCTGCACTGTCATTTGCCATGATGTACCTTCATAGGTCCCACCTCCAGTACTATAATTCTACTGTTATTCCTAAGTCTGCTGTTTCTAATTTGTTAATTACAGTACATAGTTCAGCAAATGGTCTCGCTTTAGCAGATCCATTATGACTTGTTTTTCTATTTATTTTTTCCAAATATAACTCTTGGCGAATTTGTATTTTCAATGTCAGTAATAAAGTGGCAATTGGTTAATTATAATAAAGGAACACACTAACAGAAATATCAATGTATGTTTGTTAAGAACAAACTCAAAAGCTTCATATTGCCATGTGGCCTTGACTAAGAATGATTTAACCCTTGCTGGAAAGCTTCTCTAAACATGGCTTTCATGGAAAAATCCAGCTAGATGTTCAGAATGATGAAAAATGCTGATCATTCAAATCAGATTTTGACTTGATAAAAATGGTTTACACAAGATATTCTGAATAACATCTTTTTCTTGTACTTTATCTATTTCCTTGGATGACGCTTCAACTGCTGGTGTCTGGTGTCTTCAGAAATTAAACATCAATTATCTTTATGCTCCTGTGATTTTTGCAGAGAAAAATACATTACAGTATTTAGAATAGTCCTTTTCTTAAGAATGTAGGAATCTGGAAGGTGGCAGAGTAGGGGAAGGGTACTTGGTAAGGCAACTTGACTATTAAGTGAACTGGCAAGGGAGAACTTGAGAGTTGAGACGTTGGAAGAGAACAGGAGCAAGGCTGTTGTCTAGTGAATAGAGTGGGTCATGTGATTTTTAAAACTTCCACAAATGCTGAACAAAAATTGGTAAATATAGCAATGACATCTGCACGTAACACAACAGATATCTCATACAGTTTTGAACCGCAGATCTCCAGGAATATTTCTGTTGGCCTCTCATCCATGACTTTAGTTGGTTTGTTAATGAGCTTAATTCCTTTCTTTTGACTGTGGGTAACTGTTCTCCCCCAGTTTCCTAAATTGGATGATACTGGTGTACTGGACATCAGTGTGACGTGTAGAAAATAAGGAGAAAGTGAGGACTGCAGATGCTGGAGATCAGAGTTGAAAAATGTGTTGCTGGAAAAGTGCAGCAGGTCAGGCAGCATCCAAAGAGCAGGAGAATCGATGTTTCGGGCATGAGCCCTTCCTGAAGAAGGGCTCATGCCCGAAACGTCGATTCTCCTGCTCCTTGGATGCTGCTTGACCTGCTGCGCTTTTCCAGCAACACATTTTCAGCTGTAGAAAATAAGAACAGGAATAGACCATTTAGCCCTTCGAGCCCTGTTCTCTATCTAGCAATTGAAGATTTGATTTTTGGTAACTAATAGAAAAACTAACCCATCTGTGCACCATTGCATTGTGAAACAACAAACAGCTGAGATTTAGACATTACTGGGAGCCTGGGCAGTCAAAGGTCTTTTGTGTTGGCAGTCTTAATTATGGTTCCAGTAAAGCTGCTGAGGTCACCTCTCAAAGCCAACACCCTAATTGACATAACTCTAAGCTTAGAATAGCTTCACAGTGTTGGAGTCTGCTTAACATGCGCTTCAATGTCAACCTGAGCTGGTTCGGACTCAAATTTCCTTTTTAACTTCCTTTTGTGGAAACAAAGATATTTTTGTTTTCCCTCTGCTTTAAATTGACTTGTACAAGTTGGCACCTGCGGTTACACACAATCCAACATGACCTCAAGAACAGTTGTATAAACAACTGGCAACCAAAATCTTCATGCCAACTGGGAAAGAACTGTAACCATGTGTGTGCTGCTCTCTCTTCTTTTCTTTATCTCTCTGTCTATCATTGTCTCTCAGTCTGTTTTTTTTTGTCTTTCTGTCTCAGTCTCTCTTATTGAATAGTGTGTTCTTGCTGTCATGCTCTCTCTCTTACACAATCTCTTGAACTCTAAATGCATCAAAACCACTATGTATCAACTGTGATTAAAAAATTTGCATTTTTATAACACTTTCATGACTGAGCTCTAAAGGATATCATTGCTAAAAGATTACTCTGTATTCAGAGTTATATTATCAGATCATCTACTCTGGTTATGTTAACAAAGGCACCAGGAGAAATCCTAGTGCTCTTCTACAAATAATACCATTGAATTGAGTTTACAGACACCTTTATAGAATATTGATTGTTCAACATCTCATCCTTGAGGTGACATGGCCCAAAATAAGAGCCCAAGAAATTGGAAGGGGCTGTTTGTCCCTTGAGCCTCCTACACTATTCAATCAGCTCATGGCCGATCTAATTATGGCCTAAAGTTCACTTTCCTATCTGCCTTCCCCCATATTCTTTGCTTGGTTATTTTCTGTACATCAATAATGTATATAACTCAACTTTTCACTCTTTATTGTTTTCTTGGTAGTAAAGTCCAACGACTTAATGCCTCCCTGAGAAGAGATTTCTCTTCATTCCTGCTCCTCATTCTGACACTCTGTGCCACTTGGCTCTGGATTCCTCACAAATGCAAATATCCTCTCCAGCTTGATAGGTTGGATGATGAATTTAACAGCTGAGGCTTTTTCCATGGGACAAGCATGTCAAATGGTGACTAACATGGCACCTCTAATGGCGAGATAACACAACTGATGACCTGCCAATCAGCTCGATAAGAGCTGACAGTGTAAGGGTGAGTTTCTCACCCAAGTTGCTAGCCAATTAGAGGCCTGTAGTTTCTAAACCGAAGTCTGCCAATCAAGGCCTACTCAGGAGATCCGCTGGTAAGAAGGTGAGTGATCTTTGTCATCTTGTCATGGAGAGGCATGGATTGGAGGCAAGGAGTGGGCGTTGGCTGTCAGAAGTCACTCTTTGTCTGCCACCCATATATCCAATTGTGTCCCCATCTTAACTTGGTCGATAGGTCACCCTGATTTCCCAGTAGGAAATTTCCTCACCAACCAGGAAGACAAATACTTGAGGAGGAAGCAATTTGTAATTCTTAATGACCTATTAATTAATCATCTCAGGATCTTAATTACTGGTGACTCCATAAACCCTCTTTCTCAGCATTTAATTGCAGATTTAGTGAGGGGGTGTACATTTCTCCCCACAGCCAACCCACTCAATTATTTCCCCTTCTCACCACCTCCAGGGAGCGATAAATTGCTTCCCATGTCTTTACATAAGGATCGGTCCAAATAGCTTAACCCTGCCTCAAAAGACAACTCCAACATCTGAGAAATCCACTTAGTACATACCTACATACAAAAAGACCATGTACAAGAGTGGGTGTGTTTCTGTTGAAATCGCCATGATGAGGATTACATGGTGGGGATCCACATTACAGAATACTCCACTGGTTACAATTTGCCAACCTGAAATGATCCATTTGATCCCATTCTTTCTTTCCTGTTAGTTGGGCAGCCCTCTATACATGTTAATATATTACCCACCACAGGAAGGGCTCTCCTCTTGTGCACCTTCTCAAATATCTTTTGGACCTCCAAATGCGCCACATGAAGAGGTTCCCCATATCCACCCTGTTTTTTATATTCTCAAGGAACTCAAATACATTTTTCTGATCTGGTATTATAATAAAGCAATGCCTCAAGTGTCAACCTGGATTATGAACTGGAGTCACTAGGATTGGGGCTTGACCCCATGGTCTTCAATCAGAGATGCACCAAGCCTCATGTAGGATCTCCTGCAATCTGCAGCGATTTTGTGGTTTTCTGTAAATTTTATTTTTAAAAAACACTTCTTAGAAAATACTGTTTTTAAAAAAAATCCACATACACATTATGTGTCAATGTATCTACATCATTATTTATCTATAGCTACAATAAAGCAGGCTTCAATGCACATCTTGAACATATTATTTGTCAATGTTCCAGATTATCAGTTCTGGTGCTGTTTAATTTTCAAATAAATTTGACAAATGGTTGTCATTCAGCCCACTTCCGTGTCTTGGGTGCCTTCAGCTATTGTATATCCTCATGTATCCAACCTCAAGTCTTTGTTTATTCAGCTAGTTACTACTTACACTCCACTGGAGGTTACATGAGTGGCTTATTCAAAGCATTTGTTTTCCATTTTCTAGCTAAGATTGTTTTGCCTGGAAAACTTGTGCAACCCACATGTTTCCACTGAGCTAAATGTTAAACTGCTTGAGAAAGACAATTCCACTGTACACAAGGTAGAACAATTGCAAATCCATTTGTTACAGACTAGTTTACAATTTTACTACAGTTTCTTATCTAGAATATATAAAAATCACAAACTCATCTTGAATATGATGAGGAGAAAGAATAGAAGTCAAAGAATTTGTGATGGAGAAAGTGAGGACTGCAGATGCTGGAGATCAGAGCTGAAAATGTGTTGCTGGAAAAGCGCAGCAGGTCAGGCAGCATTCAAGGAACAGGAGAATCGATGTTTCGGGCATAAGCCCTTCTTCAGCAATTTGTGATGCTTTGAAGGATCTCTAGGATTGATTGATGCATTTATAGGCCAAGAATTATGAAGGGCTGTAGGATGTATGTGGGCGTCACAGTTGGCATTGGAAACCCTAAAGAGCCAGGGGAGCTGCATGAAGAGGAATGACATTAGATCACAAGAGATAGGAGCAGAATCAGGCCATTCTACCCATCAGGTCTGTTACTCCATTCAATCCTGGCTGTTATATTTCTCAACCCCATTCTCCTGTCTTCTTCTTGTAACTTTTGATTGCCTTACTTATCAAGAACCTATCTATCACTGTCTTAAGTATATACAATGACTTGGCCTCCACAGCCTTCTGCAGCAATGAGTTCCACTGAGTCACCACTCTCTGGCTAAAGAAATTCCTCCTCATCTCAGTTCTAAATATGGAGCCCAAAAAACTGCTCACCATATTCCAAATGTGGTCTGACCAGAGCTTTATACAGCTTCAGCAGTACATTTCTGCTCTTGTATTCTAGCCCTTTTGAAATGAATGCTAACATTGCATTTGCATTTCCGTCAATTGAACCTGTGTGTTAACCTTAAAAGAATCCTGAACTAGGAATCCTAAGTTCCTTTGCATTTCATATTTCTGAAGCCTTTCCCATTTAGAAAATAATCTACGCCTCGATTCTCCCCATTAAAGTGCATAACCTCATTCTTTCCCATATTATATTCCATCTGCCACTTCTTTGCCCACTTGCCTAGCCTGTCTTAGTCCTTTTGCAGCATCCCTGCTTTCTCAACACTACCTGTCCTTCCATCTATCTTTGTGTCATCTGCAAACTTAGCAACAATACCTCTGTTCTTAATTCAGAATGTTAATATATAACGTGATAGTTGTGGTCTCCATACTGATCCCTGCAGAACTCTACTAGTCACCGGCTGCCGTCCTGAGAAAGTCCATTTATCCCCATTCTCTGCCTTCTTCCAGGCAACCAATCCTCTATCCATGCCAGTACCTTACCCCTAACACAATGGCTCTTATTTTATTCAGCAGCCTCCTGTGAAATCCCTTCTGGAAATTCAAGTGGATCATGTCTTTTGTCTAACTTACTCAAAGAATTATAACAGATTTCCCAGACATGACCTTCCCTCAACAATGCCATGCTAACTCAGCCCTATTTTAGCAGGTACTTCCATGTACTTCGCAATCTCATCATTAATAATGGCTTCTAAAGTCTTACCAATGACTGAGGTCAGACTAACCAGCCTATCGGCATGAATGGGGTGTGAGTATTGTAAACTGGGGAGAGCTGGAGGGCTTGACCTTTTTTTAATTCTAACTGGGTAAATATCCTTACTCGCATCCTCTGTGAATCGTTTTTTGGGAAAACAGTACATACTCTGGAAGAAAAATCCTGCCTTTGCATACACTTTCTCCAGAGGTATGCAGGCCAAGCTGTGAATTTTCCTGACTCCTGTTACCCACCTGGAGGATGGTTTTAGAAGTCACTTTACTTTTGAGTTCTGAAGTCTGGGTCCTGTTCACAATACTTTTTGGAACTTTGCCTATCAATACCATTCTTTACCATTAGAAATTTGGATATAGAAACTGTGCACACTTAAATTCAGTTTTAAACAAGTCTCAACTTTCAAGTTGATCTTTCTCTTTAGATGTAACTTTTAATCTTTGTTGAAGTTTGTGTAAAGGTTCTCTCATTGGCAATACTAGCAAAAATGTATTTTCATGTTAACGGATTGTACGCAGCATATGTAACAGCTGAAGCTGCCTACAATCTTGATAATGATTCATTTTGAAACAGATGCATATTAACCCCTGGGACACAGGCCTTTTGGCCCATACTTAATGTTAAAGAATGCAGTGAGCAATCGTGTTGTCACTATTAGTTGTAAGTTGTGCCAAAGGAAATGAGCCACCATTTTCTCTATAAAGAATTAACATGGGAGTATGCTTAATCATTGCATTAACTGGTATCAAATTAATCAGCCATAGAATAACATGGAAACTTTGAGTTGTAGTGACTGCTTGTTTAAATAATTTGTAGCGTTCATCCAAAGAGAAAAACTTTAAAAACAATGTCTCTAAACCAAAATAACACATTTTGGCATGTAAAAAGTCGCTCTTTTATTGTAAGCACTTTCGGTTCCAGAGTGAATCTGCTGCAGACTGTCCTGTTCCTCCGTGCTGGCACATTTTGGAAACTACCGTTGGCAAATCAGAATATTCACCTGCTTTACTCCTTTTTTGCTTATTATCCAGGAGATTTCCTCTATTAACTGCAACAAATTACACTTGCAATGAATAAAATGCATACTGAAAACTCCACAAAGACAGGAATCCCATCACCAAGTCACCCTTTATTTATATATGCATAGTGCATGACACTGCCCCAGCTAGCACAGAGCCAGTTCCTAGAGTGAGCAGAACCTCCTGTTGATATCTGTCAGCCAGGGCTCACTGACTGGACCAGATTAATGGCCTCAATTAGGGAATTCATATTCTGAGGTCCATCTGGCTGACCTTGTTCCAATCGCTACATCCTTTCTTTCTTAAGTCCTGGGATGTAGGCCCATTCTTTATCCTGTAGTTTCTCCTAGGGATTTTAGCACTCGGTCTGGTTCCTCTGACTCTGCCTTGGATACTGGCAGGATGTACCGGACCGTAGCCCTTCTTTTGCACCTAGAGTGTCTTGGCTAAGGCTCATCTTCCTCTTCAGGCAGTAATGGCGTCGAGGCTGTGACATCTGCTCTGTCCATCTCTTCCTCAGAGGTTTATTTTACACTGGTGGGATGGGGAGAACCCAAGGGTTCTCAAAGTCTGGTTGGATGTTCTGAGGGTCCGGGTACATTTTGCTCCTGGCCTGTTTGAGGTTGCAGCTTTGAAATGATCCAAGTGCTTATTCAGGACCGCCTCTCTTACACAAACTTCACGCCGATCATCCCTCTAACCCATGCAGGCCCTTTTCCGTGGTTTCAGCACCAAACTTTGTCCCCTGAGGTAAATTACCACTCTTGCTTAGAGGAGTCTTGTGCCAGGCACTGGCATTCTTGATGCCGTTTCACCCTCCCGCCAGGTTTGGGAAGGTCAGGTTTAACCTCGTGTGGAGTGTTCTCCCCATCAGCAACCCTGCTGGAGCTATCCTTGTAGTTACATGAGAGGTGGTCGAACAGGAACTGGAACAGTTGGGTTTTGAGCAAAGCCGTAGGCTGTTTCTTTATACCTGCTTCAAAGTTTGGACTGCTCTTTCTGGCAGACCATTGGATGATGGGTGGTATGGAGCTACCATTTCATGCCGGTTGCCATTGACTTTAGGAAACATTCGAATTCCGTGCTGGTAAATGATGGCTGTGAGCAGCACTTCCAGGAGTCTGTGTATTGCAAAGGATGCTCTCAGCTTTTCAATTGCCCTCCCCGTGTTTGATAAATGAACTCCATGCATGTCCAACCACTTTGAATGGATGTCCACAATTACTAAAAACATAGAGCTGGTCACAAGACCGATGTAAGTCCAAGGTTTACCCAGCCATTCCCATTAATGTGGGAGAGCTGCTGACAGTAATTTTTGTCCTTGTTGGCACTCTGGGCACCGCCTCACCAAATATGTTGGAACCTAATCCCTTCCTGGCTGTCACTGAACTAACTCCACGAAGGCCAGTATCATGTAACCAAGTCTCCCTTTATTTACATGTGCATAGTGCATGACACTGACCCAGCTAACTCCGAGCTGGCTCCTAGACTGAGCAGAATCCTGACACCTCTGTTTGACTGTCAGCCAGGGCTCCCTGATTGGACCAAGTCAACAGCCACAATGAAGGAGCTCCTATTCTGTGATGTTTGCCTGGCTGACCTCGTTCCAATCACTCCACATACTTTAGAATTAGCTGGCAAATATCTAAGGTTAAGATTTAACCACTCACTTGGGGTTTGCAGCTTACCCGACTCGGGCAGCTAGGGCGGAATTTTGATGGTTAGTCCTGCTGATAGTAAGGAATCTGGCAGAGGCCCGAGGGGGTGGTTTCTACAGTATTAGAATGTTGCTTCCAAACTTGCTGTAGAAACATCTATTTAATGAGACCTTCATGAATGCCAGATGGAACTGGTCAACAATTGACAAATGAACAACTGAAGTGGTGTCAGTGTAACAAGAGAAGGCTGACCCACCAGTTCAAAGGCATCTTCTGTGATGCTTTGGTATAAGCAATAGCAGGGGAATTTTATTCTCAACAAACAGGAGGAAACCGTCTACATCAGAAATGCACTGAGATATGGCTGGGAGTCACTGAAGAGGTGAGTAACCTGTGTGTTATTCCTTGCAAGTGTCTTCTTAAGCTTATCAAGTCAGTAAAGATAAGCTACATGAATAAGTGAGATACTTGAATGCTACATTCAAGTGCCAAGCCTTCCCAGCCTTTCCTGCACAGCATTCCTCAGACCGACATATCTTTTAGATCGCCCACAATTCTCTCTTTTGAGCAATCTTCTCATCCTATCTGAAAAAACAGTACTTACACTTGCCCTCATCATATTGCAATCTATCACTCATTCCTCTCCATTTCCCTGCATAAATCATGTCATTCCATCTTATTCCATTTCTCACACTTGTAGCTTTCTTTAATCTCTTCATATAGAAGAATGGGCAGCAGAACAGCAGATCTCCAGGGAGAGATGGTGAACTTCTCTTGAAATGAAACTACCCTGACTGTTGTGAAGGATGGCACACTGAAGATAGATGGAGTCTCGGAACACATGGTTATGTGGTAACAGAATTGAGTATCATGTGGCATTCAACACCCACTCCTGTTGAATTGATGTCAGCAGCTTCTGAAATATGATGATCTGTATGGTGTGCTTCCTGAACCCTTTCACTTTGCCAGCTCTAATTCATAACTTACATCTCTCCCAGATCCTTCAACATCATATAGGAACTGATACCAGAGGAGAAGCAAGGTGGTCTCTCATTGAGAAAACCCATCACATGATTCTCACAACCCACTCACTAGCTCAGATACATATACCTTGGTGGGACCTGCAAGGCAGGTCATTACAATATCACATGGTGAGCAACACATCCATGGAACATAAGAAATAGAAAGAATAGTAAGCAATTTGAATGTGTTGTGCTGTTAAATATAACCAGAGTTGACCTGGTCATGGTCTTCACTCCACCTTCCTCCTTTACTACCAGCCACCACCACATACCAGGGGATGTTAACATCCTTTCAATTCCTTCTCAGAATCTTCAATGTTTCAATAATATTACTGTCATTCTACTAAGCTCCAATGTGTAAATGTGTAAGCTGTTCAACCTTTCACCATAAGCCTCCTTTGCCTAGTTCCAATTCTGGTCAAACCAGCTTAAGTGGAAAAAATATATAAACAGTATAATATGTGTGGCCCTAGTAATGTTTAAACTGTAGCAGCAAGACTTCTGTACTTCATTATCATTGTAATAATGAAAATATTTCATTTGCCTTCCTGATTATTTGTATTTGTATGCTATTCATCTATGAGGACACCCAGGTCTCATTGTATTGCAGCATTCTGCAGTCTCTCTTCATTTAAGTAATATTCTGTTCTCCTACTCTTCCTGCCAATGTGAGTAACTTCACATTTTCCCACATGATTTTCCATCTGCCAAATTTTAACCAATCTGTTTACCTGTATATCTCTTTGCAGATTCTTTGGATGCCATTTTTGAGGAATTGGAAGGATGTGCAAGCTGATCAGTAGTTTGCAAAAGTTATGCCCCATTTCCAACAAATTCCATTTTATCCTGTAGGAGAAAAGGGTGGATATGATTCTTAAAGAAGGGAAACTTAAGCTCAGCACTTGAACTCAAATTCAACCAGACCCCATTTTGGCTGTTGTAAAAGGCTTAATCTGCAATTTACTAAACACAAATCCATAAACTAGATGCAACTGCTATTGAAGGGAGGATATCATCTCAATAACTGTCACGATTTTACATTTTAAAATCCTCCATTCAAATTTGATGAACATCTAGCAGTAGTAGATTTTCTTAAAAAATAAATCAACAAGATGATTTAGATTGACTTGCTGTTGTAGAATCTGTTCATGCAATTTCAGTGAAGCTCTTTCTTGACATTTCCGTAAGGGCTATTGATTGACTGTGCTTGACTGAGTTATCTTAGAGGAGTTCAGAGTTCATAATTTGACTGCTTAAACAAAAATTTAAATGTATGACCAGAGGTCTGCTTTTGTAAGTAATTAGCCACTTGTCATTTAAAAGTTTTGGCACTTTCATGAATGCAAGATTTTCTTTTCACAATCAAGTCTATCGATTGGTTTCATTCTTCCAAATTTCCTAGATTCTGGAAAGGTACTAGTAGATTGAAAGACAACAGATGCAATGCCCCTCTGTAAGAAAAACAGGAGGCAGAACAGGAAGCTAATTACCAATTAGTATAACATCAGTCATTGTGAAATGCTACAATCCCGTCTTGAGGAAGTCATGGCAGAATATTTAGGAAATCATAATACAGTCAGGTAGAATCAACATTGATTTAACAAAGGAAAATCTTAATTAATATATTAAAGCTCTTTGAAGATACAACAAGGAAGATGGGTTAGTAGGAACCTGTGGTTTTATTAGCTTTTAAAAAAAATTTGTTTATATCATCTCCATCTGACCCCTAAGATCTATCCATATGAGTACTGAGTGAATGGGGCTTTGGAGTTGACATAGGAGTTTTGAAGTATTCTGGAGGTATGACCAGTGGACATGAATTGGCTTTGTCTTTGCATGCTGTGTATAAAGGACAGTGGGAGGGTGGTCATTAAGGATGATAGCCAGCCTGACTCCAGAATTTGGAGTACGTTTTTACACCAACATATATCAGGTGGGTCATGAAATTTCCTGAATTGAGCTGCACTCCACAACTGCCAAGATTTGGACCTTTGTGTGCTATTGACAACTTGTCATCCCTTTTTTTCATATCAGCAAATTTAGAGACACTACACTCTGCCCCTTCATCTAAGTCATTAACATCAATTGTAAATAGTTGAAGCCCCAGCAGTGAACCTTATGGCATCTTTCTAGTTAGTTTACCAAATGGAAATGACTAAATTTTGACCTGAATCTCTACGTCTCATAGATTTAATTAACACTAGATCCAAGTTATTACAGGAGCTCTTACCTTATGTAGCAACTTTCTTGATGTGCACCTTTACTGAATTACCTTTTGGAAATCCAAGTACGCTTCAACTCCTGGTTTCACTAATCCATCCATCCTCCTTGTTGAGCTTTAATAAGTTTATGAATCATGACTTTCCTTTCTTAAAATAATGTTGATTGTCTGAGTGTACTATGATTTTCTAAATATCCTGTCATGGCTTCCACAATAGGGGATTATATCATTTCCCAATGACTGATGTTAGACTAATTAGTGCATGGTTTCCTTTTCTGTTTTTTTTTGTGGAGGGGCCTTACATTTGTGTTTTTTTTTATATACTGGTGTCTGTACAGAATCTAGGAAATTTTGAACGTTTGCAACCAAAGCATCTGTAATGTCTACATCACACACAACAGTGGTGGCGTGTTTTAAAGTCAGGGACAGTGCTGTCGAGTACCTATCAAAGGGTGCAGGTCCTGCTCACTTGGTGCAGAATCCCAAGAGCATTGACAAAGAGTTATATTCTAGAATAGGCTGAAAATGTCTGAGGCTTTTAACAGCATTTTGTACAATTTGAGATATTTGACTCAACTGATGTCTCAGGTCTTTGTGATGATATCCACCTCTCTGCAAACAGTAGCTTCCAGCTTGGAGCATCAAATGTAGTAAAAATAGAGTACAAGTTGACCCTTAGCCTGTCAACTTAAATAGGATGGAGGAAAACCATGCTTTGTACTTCAGTGCCTCATTGAAGTGTAACAAAGTGCTCTTCAACTGTTGCCTTGCAGGAAGGTATGAACCATGAGAAACCTGTATGCTGTTATCTGTTTTGATGGCTGAATCTGCCCCGACACAGTAGAAGATGAGACAACTTTTAAAAAGGACCTGGAAGTGCTTTCTTGCTCCTCATGACCCACGGGAAAACCGTTATTTATCTATGATATGCGCATGTAGTACTTTAATTTTCTGAATGTAATTTTCTCGCAAAATCAGTTTAAGAATGTAAGAAATTCTACTAATAGATTGGCTTTGGAGAAAGTGAGAATTGCAGACGGTGGAGAGCCAGATTCAAAAAGTGTGGCGCTGGAAAAGTACAGCAGGTCTGGCAACATCCGAGTCGACATTTGGGCAATAGCCTTTCATCAGGAATGTGGAGGGGGAAGGGGACTGAGAGATGAATGAAGGGGGTGGGGTGGGGGTGTGGGGCTGGGGTAAGGTAAGTGGAAAGTTGATAGGTTAATGCAGATGGGAAGTAATTACGATAGGTCAGTGGGGAGAGTGGAGCAGATAGGTGGGAAGGAACATGAGCAGGTAGGTCAGGTCAAGATGGGCTGGCAGGAAAGCTGTCATTGGTTAAATTTGCGGTGGTGTCTAGCCCCCAGTGAATTGTCCAGAAGCTGCTATGTGTATTAAAAACTTGAGCCTGCTCCATTCTGGTACAGAGATATCTTGACTGTTAAAAAGACGCTTTCTCAAATGTCTGAGAAAACTGGCATGGCAGGAAAATAGTTAATGACTTGTTCAAAGATAAGTTCATTACAGTTCTTGGAGAATCCAACATGACATGAAAGTACACTTCATCATCATTCTTTGAGTGGTGAGTGTGATTCCAGGATATGGAAGGGATATTCTTATGACTTGATTAAAAAATGTACAATTCTTTCTGTTGTATTGAAACAGACATAGCAATTGTGTGGCAAGAAAAAGTTTTAACTTTGTTCAAGAAATACACAGAAAAATAATTCTGGTAAATATGCAACCTTGTCACCATGTACAATGACCTGACCTTGGCAAAACTGAGGAACAATAATGTTTTGTGTGTATAAGAAAACAGCTGTACATTCTTATTTAAAACGGCACACTTGGAGAATAGCTTTTGGAATGAAGTTTATAATATTCCCATGACTTGTTAGGATTTAATTTAACATGATTCACTCCAGGATTGACTTGTTTTTAAATGGGACCTTCTACAAGTAATTAGTAATTACTTCAAAATAACTTGATGTACTTCATGCAGAATTTACATTTAGTAACTGAAGGGTGTGGTATTTTCACTTTGGCTTAATTGAGCAGTTTTCACATTTGTACCAGTCATATATTCTTCAGGTGGATCCCAAAAATGTTATCGTGCAGCCAACAGAAACCTTTTTAGTAAAAAGGTTTTTCTGCTCAGTTTGTGGAACAAAATGGATTTAACAGAAAATACAACTTCGGAGTGAGGAGATCCTGCCTGAAATAATTGAGAGCTTTATTGTGCTCTAATATGATAGATTGCATTAGGTATCAGTGGCCATTAATTGATGTAATTTGGACCAAGTCCTGAGCACAGATGATCATGCTCGAGTAGCCAAGCAACCAAGCATTCAACAGTGGTCACAGTTCATTCATTTTATGGAGATGTTTGTGAGCATTCAAATGTGATCATAGTTTGTTAAGTTTCTGTGTGCAGACATACAGGGGATCATAAACAACTCCCTACGGGTGATAACGTTAATAAGCGTACATAAATGTTGCCCTATATTTGCAAATGTTTACCCAGCAGCAACTCTCTATTCTGTTTCAACTGGCATGATACGCATCCTTCTGATCATTCCCTGGCACCCCTGTGCCCCTCTCGACCATGGTATTGAAAAACAAGAGATGTTCCACCAGCGGAACAGGTTTGGGGAAGGCGATCAAAACCAATCATCAATAATGTAAATACGGTGATACTGAAGAAATAAGAATGCACTGGAATTAAATTTAGTAGTACATGATGAGGAGATGAAAAAATGACAGTTTGACCTGCTTCCTTTGACTATACCTTTCAACAGCATGACCTCTACCACCAGAAGGGACAAGGGCAGCAGATGTATGGGAACAATATCACCTGCAAGTTCTCTTCCAAACTACACATTATCCACACTTGGAAGTACATCATTGTACTTTCGCTGTTGGATCAAAAACCTTGAACTTGTTTCCCAGAAGCCTCCATCTACTTGCCCGTTGTTCTAGAGTTGCTGAATACTGAGATCCTGGAGCTGAGGGAATAATGTAACCCAGGATGACAGCAACAACTCACATCACACCTGCAGCTCCCCATCTGCGTTAACAAGGTGCTCGACAGGCTGCTGACAAAAGTTCTCATAGCACAGAGCATGGTCCTGTCTAACATCCAGGCTTTGCTACTGTGTGAGTCAATTGGACACCCAGCAAGTTTTAGACATAAAGGGGCAAAGTTGATAAAAACTGTGTAAAATATAATCAACACACAGGAAGAGAGTCCTTTGCTGCAGCCCTTCCTTTATAACAGCGACAGCTTTCTATGGTTAGTTTGTTACTTTTTTGGAGTCATATTGGTAACAAAATATATACAGTGGTTTTCTGGTTTGTCTTTTATTGCAGATTTTGCCTTAGTGGAGTTGGGGATGAGGAAAAAGAGGCTGACAAACATCCAGTCTTGATATGCTTTATGAATAGTCAGGCATACGGTCAGTTTGGAAAAAAAATCTTTTTTGCAGTTCATATGCTGCTGATTATTTTAGCTCTTCTCATTGCTTCCTCATTCTGTGGTGTTTCTGCTCACCACCTCTTTTGAGTTTGAACAAGACTTTGGTGGCTGCCTTTAGATTTCACAGGAAAGTGGTTGTAATTGGCAATCCGGAGCCAGTTAGAAGGAACTGAGATATTAACAGACCATCCTTTACATTGACCTCTCAAATAATGATTAGATCTTTTGCAGGATTTATAACTTTGGACGGGTGACCAAGTATAAAGATCTTTTTTCCAAATTAGTTAATCTGTCTGGGAATATCATAAATGTCAAATGGATACATTTTCAAATAAAAATGAAATCATACCCCCAAATGCAGTTCATAAAATAACTAGTTTGATTGATGTTGTGGCTTTTCATTTCAACTTCTGTTTTCTGTTCCTCACTCCATATGAGTAGAGGATCATGACTCTGACCACCATGTGACCAATCAACTGACTGAGCCCACATTCATGGATTGATACCGCAGGCTGTCCTTGACTGATTGTGGGACCCTTGACTCAGAGCTGCTCCCGTCAGACTTTGAGACATGGCCATTTAATTGATGCACATTGTGTTTTATTGTATGTTCCACTGGCACATTATGCAGTTGTGAGATTGACATTGCAAGGTGCTGACAACTATGACAACTATTCCTGATGAAGGGCTCCTGCCCGAAACATTGATTTTCCTGCTCCTCGGATGCTGCCTGACCTGCTGTGCATTTCCAGCACCACTCTAATCTTATCTATGACAACTGCCTGCCTTAGGAGAGGCACAAAAGGGTAAAACAGAGCGATTGTGAACTTTTACATTCTGCCTGAGGGGTCAAAGAACAAAACTTAAGGCATGATAAGGTAAAGCAAAGATGCTGTAAGCAACAAAATAGAGTATGAAAAGAGCAAGGGAAGACCCATAAGATACACCCTGTCCAATCCTTAAATTGTGTGTTTGTCGTTGTGCACAAAGTATCATGGCAGCAGCATTGCAATGAAAAGTGCTGGTACACTAAGGTGCAGCATGGAAGTGCAGAACTGTATTATATGTGAATAGGAGGAATGCCATGTAGGTGCAGTGAGGCTGGTGAATGTCCCATTACCAATGTCTATGAATGGAGACTGCAAGCGGATAGCTACCATGACGTATACCATGAGTTTGAGGATTGGTATCCATAGATGAAGCCTGGAAGAGCAAACAGTAAGCTGGTATCACCCAAGTTAGCATCCCTCTGACTTCCATATTGGCAATTGCCATCTTCTAGTTTGTATCTTGCGTGTGGGACAATAGGAAACATGCTTATCGAAGAGGTAAGTTTAATGCATGCAAATGAGAATATCTCTTACTACTCAACAGCAAGAATCTCATCTCGCCATGCAACACTTTGTTGGAAAATGAGACCTTTAAGTCTCAATGTCAAGAATTCCCCCACTTCTGATCTTCTACAATTTTCTTACCAATCATCTGGGAATTACAATTATCTGGGAAAATTTCACATGTTCAAGCTGACTGCTCTCCCAGATCAAAAAGAAAAGCAATGCACTATTTAAAGAAGAACTTTGGTGTTCCTCAATATTTATCCCTGAATCAACATAATAGTATAGTGCTGTTTTTGGGATTTTGCTGTACATAAATTGGCTGTTGTATTTTCTACATTTCACATGACAATACTTCATTTATCTCCTGACTGTCCCTCCAGTACCCAACACAAAGTCATAATCATAAGCAATTGATTGATCAAGAATCGCTCTTGGGGATAATATAGCATGCAGCACCATGGAGTGGTGGAAAGTTGATATGTATTTTCAGGTAGGAATGGGGTTCCCCACACTCACTGATCTCCTGATTTTATTTTTCCTGTTTTATGGTAGTTCCCAAATGGAGATCATGCATTACTCTCAACAAACAAGGCTGTGGCATGTATTTTTATATGCCCATTGTTCATGCTGCTTGGGGATTTTGGAGGAGAGAAAAGTTACCTAGTAGCCTTCTCAAAGGCTTTCTTTTGCTAATGAAAGACTATAAGGGCATGGCATGGAATTTCAAATGTGGTCAACAGGCTGGAAACTAAACCCAGTATTTTACCAAGAGGACAATGAATGAAGGCAGACCACAATTGTGCCTGTTTTTATTCAACATCATGAACTGTAGCAACTGTGCCAAGAGAGAACTAATTTAGATAAAATCACAGAAATTACTATATTACCTAAATAAGGGTCAATTTTGTTGACATCCAACTTTTGGCCAAAACATCCAAAAACTTTATACATTCTAGCAACTTGCCTTTGAAGTCAAACTCAGTCTATTACAAATCTGCCTATTCAAGGATAACTGTCTGTTTTGCGCAGAAGAAGAAAGATACTTATTTGGCTTCTTTTATGCTACTTTTGGGAGTGGGATAAGTGGGAACAGTTTCCAATCTGACAACATTAGTTATGAAGTGATCAGACAATTTCAACATCTTTTAAAAAAAGTTGTGCATAAGTAGAGTTCATACTCGTTTTAGCTAAAATTTCGTTTCGTAAATTTTAACTAAGTGGGTATGGTAACTCGCAAACCCAAATTTTTTGTACAGAGTGACTCTCAAACTTAGAAAAAAGTGTAATGTAGGGGAGGGAGACCTCAATTTCAAAATCCCACTTCTGTAAGTTTAAAAAAATTCATTGCTTGCTATTTCACACTGTTGACATTAAGCCAGAGGATTATCATTACATGATCAATGCTGAATTGATTTCTCAACTTTTCATTATCACAGTGAATGCCTGCCAGTTCACAGTTTGACAGCTTGAGGTGATTATAAAAAATTAAACTGGGACTATGAATTCCAGCGTTTGTTCTTTCTAAGTGATTTATGGATGTTCCATGCAACTTCTTAAAAAATCAATAAGTGATATTTTTTAAAACACTGAATTCATCAGTAGTCACTTTAGAACTTTATTTGATCTTGGCATGGATCCTAAAGTCTACCATTCTGGGTACTGGGTGACTTGGCATAATAGGTGTAAGACAGAAGGGTGGTGTGGTTGGATGAAATGGTTTGGCATTAGGTAAGTAAAAGGCCTTAAAGATGGGTCAAGGGCATAGGACTTTGAACGGCCAATGGGGATAACTGGGAGGAGCATAGATTGGTAAGAAGGGTAAGGGGGTGGAGCATGACGTGACATATGCAGGAGTGTGGGTGGAGGGATGCACTGGAAATTGGTGGCAGGTGAGGAGGTAAGGGCTGGAAAGCTGGCTTTTTGTTTTATTCCTTTGTGCATATATTCAATGAAGTGCTGGAGCCCCAAAGCCAATCTGCTTCCACCTGCAGCAGCGTCTGGGGTCACCTGCTATAACTCCATGAAACTCAGCTCACCTGGAACAGCAACCTGAATTTCTGGTCCACTTTCCTCCAGGTCGGGTCTCCACATCTAGGAATTGTTTCAACTCCACTATTGGTTGACAAGCAAGAATTCAGCCCCAGAATTTCATGCTTTCACATTTTTGTGATCATTTTATTGTTTTTTTTTCGAACTGAGATCACGAATTGTTTCATGAAGATAATTGTCTTGAATTCGAACTAAAATCTAAAAAAACTCATGATTCATTATGGAGAGTTTGAGCTATTGTGAGAGGCTGAATAGGCTGAGGCTTTTTCCCCTGGAGCATCGGAGGCTGAGGGGTGACCTTATAAAGGTTATAAAATCATGAGGGGCATGGATAGGGTAAATAGCAAAGGTCTTTTCCTGGGGTGGGGCAAGACTAGAGGGCATAGCTTTAAGGTGAGATGGAGAAGATTTAAAATGGACATAAGAGGTAACTGTTTTGCGCAGAAGGTGGTGCGCATATGGAACGAGCTGCCAGAGCAAGTGGTGGAGGTGGGTACAATTACAACATTTTAAAAAGCATCTGAATGGCTTAGAGGGTTATGAGCCAAATGCTGGCAAATGGGACTAGGTCTGATTGGGATATCTGGTTGGTGTCGATGAGTTGGACCGAAAGGTCTGTTTCCATGTTGGATATAACTGTATGACTTTATATCCCAGATGCACATCGAAATTTTTACACTGAGATTTGCTGTTGGAGCTTTCCTAGGGGTTAGAGTTGATGACAGTTCACCAATTTGCTCAGTGTACCTGTACTTCTTTTTAGTTTCTTCTGATCTTCCACAAGGCGGCAGCAGGCGAGTTGGAGGAAGACAGTGGGTTGATGGCTCTCGCCAGGCTTTCAGAAATTGATGTCTCAACCGAGGGGGTTCAAGGTGCCAAGCATTTCTTTGAGGCAAAGGTAAAAACTAACTATCAGATCAAGACTGAAATATTTACAAGGCAAAAAAGTATATGAATATTTTGATTTTAACACAGCGGACTCTTGGGAAAAGTGAGTTTCTAAAACTTGAGACCTGTTCGAAAAATTTCATCTGAAGTCCAACTTTAACAGTAGTGAAAATGGTTCCAAGATAGGAAGAAAGGGTCATGGATTGCCATAAATGTAGTCAGAAGCCAAATGGTGCTCAGTGGATAACAGTCTTGCTTTTGAGACATAAGATTGTGGACTCAAGAGCCACTCGAGAACGTAGCAAAAAAACATTTGCCTGACACTTCAATCCATGTTTGAAGGAATGCTGCACTCTGAGTGCCACCTTTTGGCTAAAATGTTAAACCAAGGCTCTGAATGCTCTCTTGAATGGATGTGAACATCTCCATGATATTTTCCTGTCCTGACAACAAATTATCCCTCAATCAATATATAAAAAAACAAACTATCTGTTGTTTGTGAGAACTTTTGGTGTGCAAAATTGGCTGCTGCATTTCCTATTTTACAATCAGCATTACACTTAAAAGTACACAATTGGCTGTAACGCACTTCAGAGCAACCTGAGGTCATGAAGGCTGCTACATGAAGCCTGCATTTGCAGCTACCGAATGAATTTAATTGTGAGATATTAGCGTCAAGTGCCCCATCCCAAGGAATAACTTTCTACTTGGAATATTCCAAATGTACAGTCTTGTGTACAGATCTTGTGCATTTAAACAGTTATGAACAAGACAATTGTTATATGTTTTATGCGGGTCGAACTTTTAACTTCAGCAAAGTCGCTCTGTCTTTATTGAGAGTTTCTTGCACACGCGAAGGTGTGTTTCGATTCTGAGATTTCTATTTGTCCATGGGATGTAGACATTGCAGGAAAGATGAACATTTATTGTTCACCTCAAATTGCCATCAAACATTTTTATGGCCAACATCCAACAACAAATCAATGAATAATGTTACTTTAACAGCTTTCTTGTTGGCAGGAATGCTAATCCTTTTAGCTTCAACCCCATTATGGTTAATTTGAATATGGCTAGCCAAAATCACACCAATTGAAAACTTTATCATGGATGAATATTTCAAACTTGAACTCCAAAGTTCTGAAGAAGAGTCATACTGGACTCAAAATGTTAACTCTCTTTCTCTCTCCACAGATGCTGCCAGACCTGCTGAGTTTTTCTAGCATTCTCTATTTGTTTCAGATTTCCAGTAGCCTCAGTATTTTGCTTTTATTCCAATCTTGAAGGTGGTTAAAGAGAAAGAGGCTGCTGTTTGGGCAATTGAGCCACATGACTTACAATTATTGGAGCAAGTTTCCCTTTCATCCAGATCACAAATGACAATCTCTGGTGATATCGTGAATAATAAAGTGGGCACGATTGACCACTGACTGCAATAAGGCTGGCAGTTATGCCAGTGGATGCCTTTCCTGTAGTTGGAGGGTAATGTAGTTCTTCAGGGAGAGGAAGGGACATGCAATTGTTTCAAGTAATTCACAAAATCCAATTGCCTAAATTAATTTGCACTTGTTTCTAGGCTCAGGCTCTGACAACTGGCAGCAGGTTTGAAGCTGAAATCAAAGCCGAGAATGAGCGGCGCAAGCGTATAGAAGAGGACAGGAAGCAACGAAGAGCAGCCTTTAAAGAACTGAAGGCCGCATTTATGTAGAATTTCCTGTGTTTTATCCAGCACAACCATTTGTACAGATTTGTAAAACACAGAACTGAATACTAACAGTTGGATAACTAAAACTTGCACTAAGTACTGTTTCTCGGTTGCCATTTTATTTAAATTTAGCCTAAAGTTCTAGACTTGTAACTTTTTAGTTGTCTAACTGATTTGACTCCATACATAAAGCCTCAAATTTGCAAATGCATTATTGGCACAACAAAAGTAATCATTTCTGGTTTAGAGTAGTTTGCTTACCAATTCAGAGGATGATCATAATCACTTCTGTCCCTATTCATACTGTTCAAAATTAATGGCTCAGGACTGTGCTTTTGTAGAATTTAATGCCTCTTAGAAAAGCTGCATTAAATTGTACACCATTTGAAGTATTTTTGAATTTATCTTCTGTAGTCTTATTTTTATATATATAAGGTATACGTATATATAATCTGTAGTTCATTTGGGCACAATTTTAGACCATAGATGCAGAATATGACTTTTTTCAATGGTATTCATGAAAACTGCTTTTTATTTTAAACAAGTATTTAATCCAAAGACCAATAATGATTTTAACAAATTAATCTGCAAAACTATAAAAGAATAGATGCTTAAAATTGTGTGGATAATAAGTTCAAAATGTTAATATTGTATCAATATTGAATTAAGTCTCTGTAACTAAACATTTTAGCTAAGTTTTGATAATAGTTGTAAATGGGTAATGTGTTGGTCACAAATTGTACATTTTCTAAATATATGTTGAATTTTAATTGTACAAATAAGGGAAACTTTGTGAAATAGCAGGGTATGTGTATGAACTTTCCATGGCACAAAGCAACAAGATTTAGAGTCTTGTTCATGTTTGCCCACAGTAATTCTCCAGCCGACGGAGTGGTCAGAGAGTGTCCGAGTCTGATAGGTTTGTAAAACAGGAAGGACCTTGCCAGGCATTAGGACAACCTACATTTTGTGATTTTTAGAAGATTGTTAAAAGCTGGTTATTTTTCCGACTGTTCTCTTAGAGAGTGATGGGTGCTGCTTGGCTTGGCAAACCTACGGAAATGAAGGAGATGTGAATATTGAACACTGTGGCAGGGCTCAGGTCAAAAATGCCCTAATTTCATTCCATTACTTTAAAGTATCACTTGTTTTTAACAATATGAGCATCTGATAAATTACTGATTGGTCTGTATTTTGACTGTCCAGTTAATTATTTGCTGGAACAAAAAGATTCAACATTTTCTGTAGTCCTTTTTTAAACATGATTGTCACCTTATGTGTATGCTTTGTGGAGTTTCTTGGACAGGAACCATTTTGGAGCAGAAAACATTTACGTTGCAATCACTTCCCACCTTTTTGGCCATCTAACCAAGAACATTCTAATGACTATTTTGGCTAATGTGTGTCCTAATCAATGTGATGTTAGCCTAGGATCCCATGAGAATTTTTCATTTCTTATTTGAAGATGGACTTGTTAATGTCTCATAAAACTTCACTAAAATAAATATAATCCAAAAGGAAAACATGTTGAATGGCATTCTTAAATTATGTGTTAACATATGTAAATTATGAATGAGTTTGGTTACGCATGAAATCATTTCAAATCTGGCCTTGTTGCCATTATGTTTTCAATAAATGCTGTATTGTCCGAAAGAACCTCAAAATGTTGCAATCTACAGGCCCTGTGTTACCTGAATCTTAGAGGCCACAAATGGAACAAAAGGAACTGTAAACCTCAAGTTTGGTTAACATACTGAAATGATTTTTTTCTCCAACCATGTGTCAATTACTTATTTTGTGTTAGGGATGGAAAGTTAGTTAGTGGAAAGAAATGAGAGGGAAAACACTGACGTTGTTTTACCAGGGTATATAAGGCACCAATTTTAAACAGTACACCTGAGGCTTCTATTAGGTAGCAAGCACAATGATTATAGGGAGCCTGATTTAGCACTGATATGAAATGACTAAATGGTTATATAAGATTGGGGACACAGAGGTATATTTGTGAGGAAGGCAAAGGTGACTGTAGTGATTTTATGATAGTGATGTTAAAATATTTGAATTCTATAGATGAAGTAAAACATGCAACATGCAAGTATTTAACTGCAATTTACTTAATGTTTGTAAGCAAACTTTTAAAAATGGATTGACTTGATGGTTTGCATTTTAAAGGATGATTTCTTCCGAGCTTTGTTAGAATTCTTCCTCCGTGACTCAAATGTCTGCAATTTTTGTTCACTTGAATGAATCCTGAATTATTGCTCTTTTGCAATAATAACTGTTATGGTAATGTGCATCTGCTAGTCATGTGATAAAATCATGCCCCTAGCAAGCTGTGTTTTTTTTGTAGAATGTCACCATTAAGGGTTGCTATAACATTTTCACAAAGCATGGGAAGATGGGGATAAATTATTAACAGTCCAGGTCACCTGGTGGTCAGCTGAAATTAAATGGAATGAAATCAGAAAAGATAAAGCCAGTTTTATCTGGATGTGATGCAGAAAAATGTTGTATATTTAAAAGCAGGAGTCTAGAAGCAGAAATTTTAAACATTAAAGCATTACTATTAAATATGTTAATGCTTTAATTTGGGAATTATTTTGGGCAGGAGCCATTCTTTACGAAGTCTGAGTTTCACAATTTTTTAAATGTTATAATATACCTGCTGTGTTAATGCTATTTAAAATCATATTTTTGAAATAATAAAAGATACTAATGATCTTCCATTGTGAATGTGAACTTATTTTCTGCACGTTCACACATTCATGTCTGCTGAATTCATGAGGAGGAAGTTAGGACTGAAAATGCTGGAGATCAGAGCTTAAAAATGTGTTGCTGGAAAAGCGCAGCAGGTCAGGCAGCATCTAAGGAGCAGGAGAATCGACGTTTCGGGCATAAGCCCTTCTTCAGGAATGGGACTGGAGTGATTCAGGAATGATTCCTGAAGAAGGGCTTATGCCCAAAACATCGATTCTCCTGCTCCTTTGATGCTGCCTGACCTGCTGCACTTTTCCAGCAACACATTTTTTAGCTGCTGAATTCATGAGGCTAAACTACAAATCCAATTCACATCTGACAATTGTATTTGATTCTGTAGTACAGATTGCTCCAGTTCTAGGATATGAAAATACAGTTATTAAGTCCAGAAATGTAATTACAGTAAATAGTTTAGTCAAGCTTACTTCTCAACATAGTAAGCACAATGTCAACCTTGCAGGTATCCATTCAGTCATATCCTGTTGGACCTTTGACCCTGACAAGGTCAAATTCATCAGCCTTCGAAAATGGGACACTGAACTGTACCAGTTGCTTCTGATGCAGCCATCATGCCAACTTACTGCTACCTGATAATTAACATGTTCTCAGCATCCAGCCAACACCAACTCAGTGTCTGCAAACTTCACAGGATCCAAATTCTGAATATGTTAGCAAGAGTTAAAGCTAGCCTGTACAACATAAAAGCAACCTGTACTTCATAGTGAGAAGTTGCAATGTGGCTAGAGTCTTGAAGATACAGTCATTCCGCTATAATGCGCGATTCTTCAATGCGAATAGAAGGATTTAGACCATTATTTGTAGAACACAAACTTTCCTTACCTGTATTAGCTATAATGTGATTCCAGTCCCATTGGTTTAAATGGTGTTGTTATTAGACATTTTTGAGAAGATTTGTAGCTCAGGTTGAGGTTCTGGGTGTAAGTTTGCTCACAGCGAGCAAACTTACACCCAGTGGTGCTTTTAGTACACAATATTCTTAACACAGGATCACATGGGAATGGAACTACCGGAACAGACTGTAATCCAAAATTATCAGCGTCTGATTGGCCAATAGCTCATAGCCAGTCAAGTGGACAATGATATTTCCACCCCCAGAGCCCTTAATCTTGGGGAAGGTCCAGTTATGGCCTTCCCTAACAAAGGTGAAACTGGGCTGTTGTTAACCTTCCAACAATTATGATAATCATTGTCTTCATCAAATACCTCTAACATGGTTTCTTGGGTCAAACATCACTGCCATTATGATCTGGTCTGAGTGTTTCCCTGTATTTTAACCCTTTAACACATAACACTAAGACTGGGTTCGTCTTCAGTCAGCTGTTTTGAAGCCTAATAACAACATTAAGTATTTAAATGTTATACAATCTCAGACTTGCACACAGTTTGGGTACTCTGTTGACTGATGTTACAGCTATATTGACTGTAAAACACTGGACAGATGGCAAAGATAAGATGAGGACCTTTATACTAGAACATCGCATGTTGTGATGGAAACGTTTTCCCTGAAGGTTCGAAGGCTGATGGATGACTTTATAGAGATTTATGAAATCATGAGGTGCATGGATAGGGTAAATAGAAAAGTATTTTCCCTGGGTTGGGGGAGTGCAGAACTAGAGGGCATAGGTTTAGGGTGAGAGGGGAAAGATATAAAAGGGACCTAAAGGACAACCTTTTCACGCAAGAAATGGTGTGTATATGGAATGAGCTGCCAGAGGAAGTGGTGGAGGCTGGTACAATTACAATATTTAAAAGGCATCTGAATGGGTATATGAATAGGAAGGGTATAGACGGATATGGGCCAAATGCTGGCAAATGGAACTACAATATCTGGTCGGCATGGATGAGTTGGACTGAAGGGTCTGTTTCCATGCTGTTTCCGTCTCTATGACTCTATATCATCTCACTGTCTTAAAGGTACTGTGCCTATTTAGTGTGGAATCTATACAATAAGACAATAGCCTCTGCTCCCCACTCAAAGAATGGAACCCCTTTCCCGCTAAATTTGGCAAGGATTCATATCTACATTATTTACACACTAATGGTTTCAGGAAGGGAAAATCATGCTTGAAAAAATTATTCAAATTATTTTTAAGATAACAAGCAGGATCGATTAAAGGGAAACAGTGGAAATAATATTTTTGGATATCTAGAAAGGGTTTGATAAGATACCACATGATAGGCTACTTAATAGGATAAGAGTTAATGATTTTGGAGGAAGTGAAAAAGCATGGATAGATCTATTGGTATAGTATAGTACCAATAGGTCTATTGGTATAGTAATAGTGTTCTTACCACTGGGCCAGAAGGCATGTGTTCAAGTCCCACCTGCTCCAGTGGTGTTGCATAACAATAAAAGTGCATTAATTAAGTTTGTTAAGGGGTTTTGCTTTTTGAATGACTTAGTGGTTGTCGATGCAATGACCAGTCCTTTTAGTTAGTTTAGGTGAAACCACATTCGATACTTTTGTGTGAGATCTTCCTACAAACTGGCCAGTTGTTTCACCTAGCAGTTGTCAGTATGACACGAGCTCAGGCCTCAGTATACAGAAGCTGCCTCAAATTTGAAGCTGGTCTTCTAGAAGCTGCAAAGTTTTATCAGGGTCTTGGCTGTCATCATGGAAACACCAGAGGAATTGATTATTCTGAATCCTTCATTTCCCAAATCAGTAAGGAGTTAAACTGCCTGTCTTTTCCTTATCAGCCATTGTTGATCTATAAAATACTAATTAATTGTTTCTTTAAATAACTGAGACTCTGACAGCATGTTAGTGGAATGCCAATGCATACTTATGTTTATTTTGCTCAATTTACTTTGTAGCTCTGTGCCCTTAAAAATGCCCGTGTAAAAAGCTTTGCATTGCATTATGATCCTTCATCTGTTTTTATTTTTGGTGACCTGTCTTTTGTTTACTTATTATTGCTGCTTTAACAGTAACAGAACAGTGCTCCAAAAGAGAGATGGGGGGCTGATGTGGCTTTTTTTTTTGTTTCCAGGACAATTCACTATAACAGAGATGATTCTGCTTTTCATCCTTTTGCAAAATCTTGTTTAGAGCTCAATGAAATGGTCAGTGGACTCAGAATGTTAATTCTGCTTTTTTTCTCTGCAGAGAAGTGCAATTCCTAAAAACATGGAACCATCCAAAAATATTAATTTAAATTCCCCATGACCCACTACCCCAGGACTCAATATCATTGCCCTTGTCAGGGCCGCTATCTCCCACTCACTTTGAATGACACTAAACCTTCCACTTAGCTGGCACCTTGCCACCTTGGTCCCTACCCCCCAGCACTCTACTCCCCCCTGGCACTTTGTCTACTTGGCACCGTACCCCTTTGATATCCTGTCCACCTGATATGTAACCTATCTAGTGTCCTATACTTCTGGCACCCTAACCTTAACACTTGCCTGATGTCCGTTACCTTTTACCACAGCAGTAGATTACAGATAACGGCAACTAACCACTGTAAAAAAGGGGTGTGTGGTTTGCCTTTCTTGACTGATCTCTGCTTATGAGTGATTTTTCATAACAGAAGTATGGCTCCACATTTCTGAAGGAGCCTGAACAGAACCTATTGTCAGGAATGCAGAGCACTTCATTCATAGCAAATAAGGTGTGGAGTGATAATCTGAGATTACTAAATTTCAGAAATTCTGGCCTCACGTTTAATTTTGCAGTTGGATGTCATGAGGCTTAGTCTCTGAAACATATTTACATGAGGCTGCAGATGTTACAAGTCACAGAGTCAGAGAGATAAACAGCGTGAAAACAGACCCTTCGGTCCAACCCATCCATGCCGACCAGATATCCCAACCCAATCTAGTCCCACCTGCCAGCACCCGGCCCATATCCCTCCAAAAACCAAACTCATATACCCGTCCAAATGCCTCTTAAATGTTGCAATTGTACCAGCCTCCACCACTTCCTCTGGCAGCTCATTCCATACACATACCACCCTCTGTATGAAAACGTTGCCCCAGGTCTCTTTTATATCATTCCCCTCTCACCCTAAATCTATGCCCTCTAGTTCTGGACTCCCTGACCCCAGGGAAAAATACTTTGACTATTCACCCTATCCATGCCCCTCAGAATTTTGTAAACCTCTATAAGGTCACCCCTCAACCTCCGACGCTCCAGGGAAAACAGCCCCAACCTGCTCAGCCTCTCCCTATAGCTCAAATCCTCCAATCCTGGCAACATCCTTGTAAATATTTTCTGAACCCTTTCAAGTTTCACAACCTCTTTCCGATAGGAAGGAGACCAGAATTGCACACAATATCCCAATAATGGCCTAACCAATGTCCTGTACAGCCGCAACATGACCTCCCAACTCCTGTACTCAATACTTTGACCAATAAAGGAAAGCATACCAAACACCTTCTTCACTATCCTATCTACCTGCGGCTCCGCTTTAAAGGAGCTATGAAACTGCACTTCAAGGTCTCTTTGTTCAGAAAAACTCCCTAGGACATTACCATTAAATGCATAAGTCCTGCTAAGATTTGTTTTCCAAAAATGCAGCACCTCACATTTGTCTGAATTAAACTCCATCTGCCACTTCTCAGCCCATTGGCCCATCTGGTCAAGATCCTGTTGCAATCTGAGATAACCCTCTTCGCTTTCCACTACACCTCCAACTTTGGTGTCATCTGCAAACTTACTAACTGTACCTCTTATGCTCGCATCCAAATCATTTATGTAAATGACAAAAAGTACAGGACCCAGCACCGATCCTAATGGCACTCCGCTGGTCATAGGCCTCCAGTCTGAAAAACAACCCTCCACCACCACCCTCTGTGTTCTACATTTGAACCAGTTCTGTAACCAAATAGCTAGTTCCCTTTATTCCGTGAGATCTAACCTTACTAACCAGTCTCCCATGGGGAATCTTGTCGAACGTCTTACTGAAGTCCACATAGATCACATCTACCACTCTGCTCTCATCAATCCTCTTGGTTGCTTCTTCAAAAAAACTAAATCAAGTTTGTGAGACATGATTTCCCACGCACAAAGCCATGTTGACTATCCCTAATCGGTCCTTGCCTTTCCAAATATATGTACATCCTGTCCCTCAAGATTCCCTCCAACAACTTGCCCACCACCGAGGTCAGGCTCACTGGTCTATAGTTCCCTGGCTTGTCTTTACCGCCCTTCTTAAACAGTGGCACCACTTTAGCCAACCTCCAGTCTTCCGGCACCTCACCTGTGATTATTGATGATACAAATATCTCAGCAAGAGGCCCAGTAATCACTTCCCTAGCTTCCCACAGAGTTCTCGGGTACACCTGATCAGGTCCTGGGGATTTAACCACTTTTATGCATTTCAAGACATCCAGTACTTCCTCCTCTGTAATATGGACATTTTGCAAGATGTCACCATTTATTTCCCTACAGTCTATACCTTCCATATCCTTTTCCACTGTAAATACTCATTTAGTATCTCCCCCATTTTCTGCACCTGCACACAAAGCCCACCTTGCTGGTCTTTGAGGGGCCCTATTCTCTCCCTAGTTACCCTTTTGTCCTTTATGTATTTGTAAAAATTCTTTGGATTCTCCTTAATTCTATTTGCCAAAGCTATCTTGTGTCCCCTTTTTGCCTTCCTGATTTCCCTCTTAATAATAATCCTACTTCCTTTATGCTCTTCGAAGGATTCACTCAATCTATCCTGTCTGTACCTGACATATGCTTCCTTCTTTTTCTTAACCAAACCCTCAATTTCTTTAGTCATCCAGCATTCCCTATACCTACCAGCCGTTTCTTTCATCCTAACAGGAATATACTTTCTCTGGATTCTCGTTATCTCATTTCTGAAGGCTTCCCAATTTCCAGCCGTCCCTTTACCTGCGAACATCTGCCTCCAATCAGCTTTCGAAAGGTCTTGTGCAATACCATCAAAACTGGCCTTTCTCCGATTTAGAACTTCAACTTTTAGATCTGGTCTATCCTTTTCCATCATTATTTTAAATCTAATAGAATTATGGTCACTGGCCCCAAAGTGCTCCCCCACTGACGCCTCAGTCATGTGCCCTGCCTTATTTCCCAAGAGTAGGTCAAGGTTTGCACCTTCTCTAGTAGGTACATCCACGTACTGAATCAGAAAATTGTCTGACGCACGCTTAAGAAATTCCTCTCCATCTAAACCCTTAACACTATGCAGTCCCAGTCTATGTTTGGAAAGTTAAAATCCCCGATCATAACCACTCTATTATTCTTACAGATAGCTGAGATCTCCTTACAAGTTTGTTTCTCAATTTCCCTCTGACTATTAGGGGGTCTATAATACAATCCCAATAAGATTATCATCCCTTTCCTAATTCTCAGTTCCACCCAAATAACTTCCCTGGATGTATTTCTGGGAATATCCTCCCTCAGCACAGCTGTAATGTTATCCCTTATCAAAGATACCACCCCCTCCAGCACCTCCTCTCTTGCCTCCCTTTCTATCCTTCCTGTAGCATTTGTATCCTGGGACATTAAGCTGCCAGTCCTGCCCATCCCTGAGTCATGTTTCTGTAATTGCTATGATATCCCAGTCCCATGTTCCTAACCATGCCCTGAGTTCATCTGCCTTTCCTGTTAGGCCTCTTGCATTGAAATAAATGCAGTTTAATTTATTAGTCCTACCTTGTCCCTGCCTGCCCTGACTGTTTGACTCACTTCTGTTCTCAACTGTACCCGTCTCAGATCGATCTCTTTCCTCACCATCTCCCTTGGTCCCACCCCCCCACCTTACTAGTTTAAATCCTCCCGAGCAGCTCCAGCAAATCTCCCTGCCAGTATATTAGTCCTCTTCCAATTTAGGTGCAATCTGAACTTCTTGTACAGGTCACTTTTACCCCAAAAGAGATTCCAATGATGCAAAAATGTGAATCCTTCTCCCATACACCAGCTCCTCAGCCATGCATTCATCTACTCTATCCTCCTATTCCTGCCCTCACTAGCTAGTAGCACCGGGAGTAATCCAGATATTACTACTCTCGAGGACCTCCTTTTTAAATTTCTGCCTAACTCTCTGTAATCTCCCTTCAGAATCTCAACCTTTTCCCTTCCTATGTTGTTGGTTCCAATGTGGACAGTGACCTCTTGCTGGCCCCTCTCCCCCGTGAGAACATTCTGCACCCTCTCTGAGACATCCTTGATCCTGGCACCAGGGAAGGAACACACCATTCTGCTTTTTCGCTGCTGGCCACAGAAACGTCTGTCTGTACCTCGAACTAGAGAACCCCCTAACGCAATTGATCTCTTGGAAGCCGATGTAGCCCTCGTTGCACTAGAGCAGTCTCAATACCAGAAACTTGGCTGTTCGTGCAATGTTCCCCTGAGAATCCATCACCCCCTACATTTTCCAAAACAGCATACCTGTTTGAAATGGATATATCCACAAAAGACTCCTGCATTAGCTGCCTACCTCTCTTACCTTTCCTGGACTTAACCCATCTCTGTGACTGTAGCTGAGAGTTCCCTCCACTCCCCCCCTTCCTAAAACTGCCATCCATCGCATACTGTTGCTGTTGTAAATTCTTCTTTAACAACAGAACATCAGTTTAGCATACAGAAGAAAGAAAACAAATCAATTTATCTCACAGTTAGAAAGACCTTTAACACAAACTGCAAAACAAATTTTGAACCTGGATTCCCAACACCATCCTTTTGCAGCGACTCAATTCCAGAGAAATTTCACTTCTTTCTCAATTCTTTAAGCTTTTTCTTAACTGACTACTCCATTTTCTTTTCTTTGAACTGTGGAGGCAATGCTACAATTCCTTTCCAAATTCGCTGGCTTGAGTCTTTCACAATTCTTATGGCCTAAACCTTCTCAGTTCTAACAACGTGAAGACTTTTCTACCCAAACTCACTCAGTTTGGAAGCTTTCCGAACTGAAACATTTCATCTGTTGTGACTGGTTCCCCTGATCAAAAAGCCTGATTCTCCTGCTGGGCAAAAATTAAGTTTTGCTTCTGAACTGAATTCCTGACTCTCTGAACTTAGATGGTGAACATTTCGTTCTGAAGTCAAAGCTAAAGTAATGGGCTTGGTGTGTTTATCTGTCTGTCATAAGCTGAACTCGTAAACATTTTATTCATTAACACCACAAGAGTTCCTGTCAGGCACTTGACAGGTGTCACAGTCAAAAAAGTGTTGTGCTGGAAAAGCACAGCTGGTCAGGCAGCATCCAAGGAACAGGAGTGTCAACGTTTCAAGCATAAGGCCTTCGTCAGGAGTGTGGAGGGTGGGGGTGGGGAGCAAGGGGTGCTGAGAGATAAATGGGAGGGAATGGGGCTGGGGGAATGCGATAGATAGATGAAGGTGGAGGGTGATGGTGAAAAGTCAGAGCAGAGGGTGATGCTGATAGGTAGGAAGAAAGGTGGACAGTTTAAGAGGGCGGTGCCGAGTTGGAGGATGTTAATTGCTTTCTTGGAATTGATGCAGTTTGGTCACTGTTCCAAATTACGTTCTGACCCATTTGTGAAAGGTACCTTCAGAAATATGACCCAAATAGACCTGTCTTTTGATATCCAATTTCCAAGATATATATACTCCACACCTTGCATCACATTCTAATATTAGGGTTGTGTCAATCCTTACTCTAGATAGAGTCATAGAGATGTACAGCATGGAAACAGACTCTTCGGTCCAATCTGTCCATGCCGACCAGATATCCCAACCAGATGCAGAGGAAAAAAAATGATTTCTTATCTACACTATCACATTCATTCACTAATTTAAATACCTCACTTATGTCATCTCTTAATTTTTCACCTAGTTCAAACAACAGGTCCTTCAGTTCTGGAAATATTCCATTGAATCTGAACTCCAGTCATCCAAGGCTAATGTGTGGTCCGATATCCAAAACTGAACTCAGGATGCTAGATGTGATTGAGACAAAGTTTGGTACAACTCCAGAATAATTCTATCCCTTTTTGGTCTATTCTACTTGTGATGTACGCAAAATTATCATTAGCTTTTTATCTTAATTTCTATCCCCATCTGCCAAAGTTCTTTCATGTACATATTGCTCTGGTCTTTCTGTCTTAAGTGCAAAGTGGATGGTCTCACAATATCCCACATTGAAACCTCTCGACCAACCGGGCATCCTCACTTACTCAATGATGTGAAAACAAAACTGCAGACAGATATCATGGAGGATGTCAAAAATATTAAGAACATTGATAAGTAGAGAAAGACTAAATTTGACAACTGACATTTCACAAAAGTCAGTGATAAATTTGATTAGCCCATGTCCTATTGGTTTTGCATCAAAATTATCATTAAATAAAGAAATTCCCAAAGTTTTGGGAGCACTGTCAGTCTTAGAATAATTTACAAAGATGACTGCAAACAGAAAGGAAAACCAATTCTACCCATAATGATTACTAGATGGAGCCAATACATTTGTAGTACACAGGCTCCATCTAGTGTCTATTCCATGCAGCTTGCTTTCTTCATGGGTTGGATTTTCTGAATGCCAGAGTCATTTCTGCAATAGAGGTATGAGTTGTGTATCAGGATCCTACAGAATCCCGATGTAGCAGACTCTGATGGAATTGCCTGGGAAATTGGAAGTTCCAATGGGTCCTGCATCTTTCAGAACTATCCATTTAAATCAGAGAATTCGGAGGGTTCTGTTGCAGTTAAATAAATAGTTATCCAGGAAAATGTTTAGACTATCTAATTCCTGGGTAAATAATCAACTGACTCCCCAACGTAGTGCTCACACCTCCAAACTACATCTCAACTGGTCCTTACACCACCTGGACCCTGACCTGAAGCGGACATGACATCACCAACCACCATGAGCCCATCAACTCCCCACTGACCCTAATCCACGAGACCATAAAACCATAAGATATAGGAGCAGAAATTAGGCCACTCAGCATATTGAGTCTGCTCTGCTGTTCAATCATGGCTGATAAGTTTCTCAACCCTATTCTCCCGCTTTCTCCTTATAATCCTTGATCCCCTTGATACCTAAGAACCTATCTATCTCAGTCCTAAATATACTCAATAACCTGGTCTCCACAGCCTTCTGTGACAATGAATTCCATAGATTCACCACTCTCCGGCTGAGACATGGCATCCTCCCACCTTCTAGTGGACCAAATATTTCCCACCTACCCCACACTACACGAAACTCTCCATCATTACATCTGGCTCCCCTTTCACCAGGCACCCTGATCCCCTTCCCATTTCATATCTAAACCTCAACCTTGCCTTATGTACTTAAACCTTTCCAAGGAATTGTCTGTCATGCCTCTACACAATCTCCCTCTGTTACTGTAGCCTTCATGACTGGGATCAAGTTATGCCATTCACAGACTATTGAAAATCACACAAGTCACTCACAACTCCTTCAAGAATGCAGTTCCTCCACTAGTACTGCAGCAGTGAGACAGTCAAAAGCACCTCGTCTGCAATTTGGGTGGTGAGGAATTTAAACAGCACTGGTAAGGCTATGAAGAGGATCATTCAGCTGCACATGCTTAAAAGAGTATGTTAAAAGGAACAGTGAGGTCCAAATAAAGAGGTTTGGGCAGCAAGGTGGTTCAGTGGTTAGCACTGCTGCCTCATAGCTCCAGAAACCTGGGTTCGATTCTACCCTCGGGTGTCTATCTGCTTGGAGTTTGCATATTCTCCCTGTGTCAGTGTGGGTTTCCTCTGGGTGGTTCAGGTTCTTTCCACAGTCCAAAGATGGGCACATTAGGTGGATTGGCCATGCTAAATTGCACGTAGTGTCCAGGGATGTGCGGGTTAGGTGGGTTAGCCATGGGAAATGCAGGGTGATCGGGTGGGATGCTCTTCAGAAGGTTGTGTGGACTCATTGGGCTGAATGGTGTGCTTCTGCACTGTAGGGATTCTATGATTCTGTGAAAAGGAGTTGTGAAATCAGCATTACACTGGGATTGACAATCATTATATAACCCTTCTGCCTAGTTCCAGCTTAAACACACAAACCTTTCACTGTTGCTATATACAGGTTGTTGAATGGTGTGATGCAAGCTTCTAATGGTCACCGGTAGTCCATGCACTACTCTTTTTTCTCAACTTCTCCCACAGTGCTGAGACAGGTAATACTATACAGGTGCATTTTAGGGTCCAAACCTTTGATGAAAATAATAACATATATGCTGGTAATCTTGGAGATTGCTCAGATCAGTGAAGTCTTTCATCTAGAAGAAAAGTTAAAAAAAGTTGAACAATGGATAAGAATTTTTTTACATTGAAATGATACTTTAAATAGGCATTTACAGGAAAACACTTATTTTATTTTTATCCAAGACCTGCTCATTCTGTAACTGGTGTTTCATATAGATGCCAAACATATGACTAATTTCATCATGGCTCACTGGTAAATTGTTTTGAAGCAGATGTCACCCCATCACATGATCTAGTTCAATGTTTCCCAAAGTGGGGGCCAGGATCCCAAGTGGGAATGCTAGATGAAAATTCTGAATAAGGATTGGCTTCTACGGAGTTCTGACAAAGTCGTAAAAGCTGTACTCCCCCTCTCTTCGTTCCCACTCAGGGATTACAAAAATGTTTAAGTCTTGAAATTGGGTCATAGAGGGAAAATCTTTATGAGGAACTTATCTAGTTTAGAAGACCATTGTATTTCAGGAGGTGCCATTCCTGTTTGAGATAGTAAAACCACATCTATCTGTCCTAGTAGTTTGCATGAATAGAAAGGATCATTTGGTACTATTTAAAGAGGTTAGTGGGTTGTTAATATTGCTCCATGACCAAAATATCACCAAACAATTGACTCGCTAATGCCTTTTTAGTTAGATTTTGCTGTGGTTAAAATGGCTGCGTACACTAACAATAGATTAGTGTCTTGTAATGGCTCGAGGTATTCTGATAAAGTGCTATATAAAAGCAAACCTGTTCTTCCTTCCCAGAGCTGCTGACTCCAGGGGTGGAAGTAGAAAGGGTGGAGCAGAAAGTAAAATTGATGACGACTGCCAAAGAGATAATAAATCTGTTGAAATTAATTCCTTTTAAGTGCAATGGACAAATGATGTGCAACGTATGGAAAGCCCAAAATCCAAACCCAGTTGCTTGTGGACTTCAATGGGTGACCCTCATTGTCAGGCACTCAGTACCTGATCAAGGTAGTCAACAATGGGGGAGGGGAATGAGGAACCCACTGAGAGTCCATCACTCACCCTGGCTGCCTCTGATTAGCCAGTCGTTCTTACAGTTTTTTATCATGCGGGGGCCAATGGGAAAGGATCTCCATTTCAGGCTCTTTGATTTCAGGGAAGGCCCACCACAGTTAAACCACTTAATTTAGTGGGCATTCCCAAAAATAGACAAATTGGGCTTCTTGCTGGCTCACCAGCCAACAGACAAGATCCTATTTGCCTATGTTAAATCCCGCCATTTGTCTCTGTGGTATAATGCTGCATCAAGAATTATAATCAACCTTAAAGCTACAGATTAAAGGTTACATCAGAATGTAATTTTGAGTTTTGCACAACATTTTTGGGAGACTTACTTCACCCTATCTGTAAGAATAATAGGATGGTTATGGTAGGGGATTTTAACTTTCCAAACATAGACTGGGATAGCGATAGTGTTAAGGGTTTAGATGGAGAAAAATTTGTTAAGTGTGTACAAGACAACTTTCTGATTCAGTATATGGATGTACCTACTAGAGAAGGTGCAAAACTTGACCTACTCTTGGGAAATAAGGCAGGGCAGGTGACTGAGGCGTCAGTGGGAGAGCACTTTGAGGCCAGTGACCATTATTCTATTAGATTTAAAATAATGATGGAAAAGGATAGATCAGATCTAAAAGTTGAAGTTCTAAATTGGAGAAAGACCAATTTTGATGATATTAGGCAAGAACTTTCGAAAGCTGATTGGGGCAGATGTTCGCAGGGAAAGGGACAGCTGGAAATTAGGAAGCCTTCAGAAATGAGATAACGAGAATCCAGAGAAAGTATATTCCTGTTAGGGTGAAAGGAAAGGCTGGCAGGTATAGGGAATGCTGGATGACTAAAGAAATTGAGGGTCTGGTTAAGAAAAAGAAGGAAGCATATGTCAGGTATAGATAGGATAGATCAAGTGAATCCTTAGACGAGTATAAAGGAAGTAGGAGTATACTTAAGAGGGCAATCAGGAGGGCAAAAAGGGGATATAAGATAGCTTTGGCAAATAGAATTAAGGAAAATCCAAAGAGTTTTTACAAATACATAAAGGACAAAAGGGTAACTAGGGAGAGATTAGGGCCCATCAAAGATCCATTGTCATTTCCGCCACCTCCAAACGGACCCCACCACCAAGGATATATTTCCCTCCCCTCCCCTATCTGCGTTCTGAGAATACCACTCCCTCTGTGACTCCCTCGTCAGGTCCACACCCCCACCAACCCAACCTCCACTCCCAGCACCTTCCCCTGCAACCGCAAGAATACAAAACTTGCGCCCACACCTCCCCCCTTACTTCCCTCCAAGGCCCCAAGGGATCCTTCCATATCTGCCACAAATTTAACTGCACCTCCACACACATCATTTACTGCATCCGCTGCACCCGATGTGGCCTCCTCTATATTGGGGAGACAGGCCGCCTACTTGCGGAATGTTTCAGAGAACACCTCTGGGACACCCGAACCAACCAATCCAACCACCCTGTGTCTCAACATTTCAACTCCCTCTCCCACTCCACCATGGACATGCAGGTCCTTGGACTCCTCCATTGCCAGACCATAGCAACATGACGGCTGGAGGAAGAGCACCTCATCTTCCGCCTAGGAACCCTCCAACCACGAGGGATGAACTCAGATTTCTCCAGTTTCCTCATTTCCCCTCCCCCCACCTTGTCTCAGTCCCAACCCTCGAACTCAGCACCACATTCCTAATCTGCAATCTTCTTCCTGACCTCTCCGCCCCCACCCCCACTCCAGCCTATCACCTTCACCTTATCACCCTCACCTTAACCTCCTTCCACCTATCGCATTTCCAACACCCCTCCCCCAAGTCCCTCCTCCCTATCTTTTATCTTAGCCTGCTTGGCACACTTTCCTCATTCAAGAAGGGCTCATGCCAGAAACGTCGATTCTCCTGCTCCTTGGATGTTGCCTGACCTGCTGCGTTTTTCTAGCAACACATTTTCAGCCTCTCAAAGATCAGCAAGGCAGCCTTTGTGTGGAGCCGCAGAAAATGGGGGAGATACTAAATGAATATTTTGCAACAGTGTTTACTGTGGAAAATGATATGGAAGATATAGACTGTAGGGAACTAGATGATGACATCTTGCAAAATGTCCATATACAGAGGAGGAAGTGCTGGATGTCTTGAAATGGGTAAAGGTGGATAAATCCCCAGGACCTGATCAGGTGTACCTGAGGACTCTGTGGGAAGCTAGAAAAGTGATTGCTGGGCCTCTTGCTGAGATATTTGTATCATCGATAGTCACAGGTGAGGTGCCTGAAGACTGGAGGTTGGCAAACGTGGTGCCACTGTTTAAGAAAGGTGGTAAGGACAAGCCAGGGAACTATAGACCAGTGAGCTCGACAACAGTGGTGGGCAAGTTATTGGAGGGAATCCTGAGGGACAGGATGTACATGTATTTGGAAAGGCAAGGACTGATTAGGGATAGTCAACATGGCTTTGTGTGTGGGAAATCATGTCTCACAAACTTGATTGAGTTTTTTTGAAGAAGTAACAAAGAGGATTGATGAGGGCAGAGCAGTAGATGTCATCTATATGGACTTCATTAAGGCGTACAACAAGGTTCCTCATGGGAGACTGATTAGCAAGGTTAGATCTCATGGAATACAGGGAGAACTAGCCATTTGGATACAGAACTGGCTCAAAGGTAGAAGACAGAGGGTGGTGGTGGTGGGTTGTTTTTCAGACTGGAGGCCTGTGACCAGTGGAGTGCCATAAGAATCGGTGCTGAGTCCTCTACTTTTTGTCATTTACATAAATTATTTGGATACGAGCATAAGAAGAACAGTTAGTAAGTTTGCAGATGACACCAAAATTGGAGGTGTAGTGGACAGTGAAGAGGGTTACCTCAGATTACAGCAGGATCTTGATGGGCCAATGGGCTGAGAAGTGGCAGATGGTGTTTAATTCAGATAAGTGTGAGGTGCTGCACTTTGGGAAAGCAAATCTTAGCAGGACTTATACACTTAATGGTAATGTCCTAGGGAGTGTTGCTGAACAAAGAGACCTTGAAGTGCAGGTTCATAGCTCCTCGAAAGTGGAGTCGCAGGTAGATAGGATAGTGAAGAAGGCGTTTGGTATGCTTCCTTTATTGGTCAGAGTATTGAGTACAGGAGTTGGGAGGTCATGTTGTGGCAGTACAGGACATTGGTTAGGCCACTGCTGGAATATTGCATGCAATTCTGGTCTCATTCCTATCGGAAAGATGTTGTAAAACTGAAAGGTTTCAGAAAAGATTTACAAGGATGTTGCCAGGATTGGAGGATTTGAGCTATAGGGAGAGGCTGAACAGGCTGGGGCTGTTTTCCCTGGAGCATTTGAGGCTGAGGGGTGACCTTATAGAGGTTTACAAAATTCAGAGGGGCATGGATAGGGTAAATAAGCAAAGTCTTTTCCCTGGGGTCAGGGAGTCCTGAACTAGAGGGCATAGGTTTAGGGTGAGAGGGGAATGATATAAAAGAGATCTAAGGGGCAACTTTTTCACGCAGAGGGTGGTACGTATATGGAATGAGCTACCAGAGGAAGTGGTGGAGGCTGGTACAATTGCAACATTTAAGAGGCATTTAGATGGGTATATGAATGGGAAGGATTTGGAGGGATATGGGCTGGGTGCTGGCAGGTGGGACTAGATTGGTTTGGGATATCTGGTCAGCATGGATGAGTTGGACCGAAGGGTCTGTTTCCATGCTGTACATTTCTATGACTCTATGAGAATTTTTAGATTACAAGTTTCTTGTTAATTTTATTGAATTGGAAATGAGTGCTTCTAGAAATAGGGGAAGAATAGTTTATGACAAATTGATCTCTGAACCCTATGAAGTTTGAACATTAAAACATATTGTCCCTGAAATTCTATTTTATCTTACAGTGAAGTAGCTCTCCTTTTTTTGGCTTTATACTGTGAAACATTCATCATTTAATCTGTCTTTCCCTCCATCTTGGTCAAAGACATTCCTTTTTGTTCTCCTTTCTCCGATCCTTCTTTTCACTAACACAAGATGTATCACATTTCTCAACTTGCTTCATTCCAATGGAAGGTCACAGTCTTCCTAAAACATTGACTTTGTTTTTCTCTCCACAGTTCTGCTTGGCGTACTGAGTATTTCCAAAAGTTTCTATTTTCATTTTGGATCTCCAGTACTTAACATAGTTTGCTACAGTTAGTCTAGTTGATCACCAAATCACCAAATTCAAAACAAAAACAAAAATTGCTGGAAATGCTCAGCAGGCCTGGCAGCATCTGTGGAGAGAAATCAGAGTTAATGTTTTGGGTCGAATGACCCTGCAGAGCTTTTCCAGCAAATTCTGTTTTTGATTCGCTTTTACAGTATCCGCAGTTCTTTAGGTTTTTATTTACGAATTAAATTAATTTAATACAGAATGTGGGCAGAGCTGACTTTGAGGAACAATGGAAATTTATCATATTGGAGTTGGACCACTGTTGTCTGGCAGACGCTCTGTGCAATGGCTTGATTTGGGCACTTACAATTTACTCAACAAGCTGCTTTTTACTGGACCTGCTCAGTCTCCATGCAATTTCACACCTCTAATGCTACTTTGTTAGGTACACTAATTAAAGCTGTGCAAAAAATGTACCCTGCAACTGAAAGATATCATGAATAATTTGGGGCAAATTCCCACTTTTGTACTCTGACTTTTTCAATCTTTGGTTCAACTGGAAAAATACAGGTAGACAATAATCATTGATTGGATGTTGTTATAGTCTCAGTGGTCAGAATGAACTTAATGAATGATCCAACTTGTTCCTCCTGGGAGCACTTTCTCGTGGGTGTTCGGTTTGCCTTCTCAGTCTGTATGTGTTTTGTCTCCTCAAGGTAGATGTCATCCTTATTTTCTTCTTCCTGCAACTAAAAACTGCCTTCAAAATGGCCTTCTTTGCTTTCAAGGCCTTGGATTTAGCCTTGGCAGGGACAGCTTCATTCTTCAGCTGTGGAGCCAACGTAGAGACATGCTACATGATCTCCCTAAAAGATAGTTACTTTTCTCAAAGGGATACCTGATGTCTCTAAAAAGGGTACCTCATCTTGCCACATAATTCCAGTGACTTTAGCATTTTCCTCAAATGTCTAAAGCCCATAAGCCATGATTTGGAAATGCCAGCAACTAAAATTGGAGGTGTTTGAAGACAGTTACATGTTTGTAAGTGCACAAAGTACAATCATCTCTGATCTATCCCACTGGCTGAAATGCTGACTGCGGATTCAGGATTGGAACGTCTAGAATTGGATCTCCAGCCTCATTTTGACTAAGGAAAGGAACCCTTCCAACTTGACAAGCACTCAGTTTTCTATTTTAGTTTCAATCTGGACCATTAAGTACTTGTAACACTTCTTATTTTTAATTCAGATTTCCAGCATCTGGACTATCTTGCTCTAGAATGTTTAACTGTGTTGTTTTTAATCAGTTACCAATGGTCCAGTACATTTATCCCGTGGGTAGCTAAGCTAGATTGAGCAAGGAAGTTTAAGTTTCAATCCTGAGTTAACAGATCTAAGGCAGAATAATTGTTAAGCATACTTGAGTTAAAGAAGGATTCAAATTCCTGATTTCTATCCTGTGACTCCTGCTAAATTGTGAGCTTTTGTGGACATCAGATGAAGACAGGATCAAACTTGCTTGTGTATGTACCCTGCCGAGGCTCATGAATGAATAAAGATAGATGAGGTACTGCAGAACAATACTCATGTAGTGGTAAACCTAGAACACAATCTTACATTTCTAACTCTGCGTTTTACATAGAAAATGTCATAACTTGCTTCAGAGGTAGCATTAAGTGTGTGCATGAAACTTAGGAGAATTAATCAAACATTTGGTCAAAACAGTGAGTTTTGAAGATATTTTTAAAAGTGGAATGGAGATGCAGAGTAAAGGAAGTTCCAGAGGATCAAAGGTAAGGTAAAGTCTGGTAAGATTAAAGGGCTGCTCTCTCATTACAGAGCAAGAGTAAAGTTGAGAGAAGGGAGTGCTTTGCCACCAGTAATGGAGTACAGGGAGGAATGGGTTCACAGGAGGCAAGGTTCAAAGAACTGATGGGTATAGGAGGTCATAAGTCTTGAACAAGTTGTGAGATGAGGCGGTGCGAGATATTATATGTGAAGATTTTAATTTTGATGAATTGTAGAACAGGGAGCAAATATAGATCCCCTGTTGGTAGTCATGCCTTCAGGTTGTAAATTCTGGAAACCTCTTGCTAAACTTTCTGCCTTCTTACCAGTCTTTCTTCCTTTATGATTTTCCTTAAAATATACCTCTTTGACAAAGCTTTTGGCCATTTTTCCTCATATTACCTCACATCTGCAAGAGGCAGGTTTTTGTTTATAATGCTCTTTTGAAATACCTTGAAACGTTTTCTTAATAAAAGTTCTCAAGAAAATGTTACATAAACATAAATCATTATTGTTGTGATCTTCAGCAAGAAGGAAGATGAACTTAAATTTGCTTCTCTTAATTACATTACATACATACACGTCTGACATCAGGAAAATGCTGGAACCTATAATTAAAGATGCTATAGAAGAGTGCCAGGAACAGTTTGCAGCAATCAAGGAGCATCAACATGGTTTTGTGATAGTGAAACCATGTTGAATTAACCCATTGACATTATTTAAGGAATGTGCATTGGATAAAGGGGAACCAGTGAATGACACTTAGATGTCCAGAATGCATTTGTTAAAATGCTATATCAAAGGTTATTGTGCAAAGTTCATGGTGCAAAGCATATTGTCATGTTTGGCTAGCTACAGGGAGACAAAAATAGAAACAAATTATCTTTTTTAGATTGGCAAATGTAATGTGTGATTTGTCATAGAGATCTACAATGCAGAAAAACACTACTTGACCCATAATGTCCACATTAGTCAAAAATAACAACCTAATTATTCTAATCCCATTTTCCAGCACTTGGTCCATAGCCTTTTAAGACTGATCATAGGGATCAGGTCATATAGAACAGTACTGGGACCTCAACTATTTACAATTTGTATAAATTATTTGGATGAAATGATCAAGGGGATAGTTGCTAAATTTGCTGATGACACAAAAACAGGTAGAAAGTAAGTTGTGAAGAGAACATGAGGAGGATACCCAAAGATATAGATGGATGAAGTGATCTGGCAAATAAAAGTATAGCAGGAAAAAATGTGAAATTGACGATCTTAGTAGGAAGAATAAAAAAGATGCATTTTACCTAAATGGTAAGAAGTGGCAGAGCCCTGAGATGCAGATAGATCTGGGTAACCTACTACATGAAATGCAAAAGGCTGTTATGTATGTACAGCAAGTAATTAGGAAAGCTAATACCTCTGACAATTGATTATGAGGGCAAGTGAGTACAAGAGTAAGGAGGTTATACATTAGTTATATAAAGAAATGGCATCTAGAGTACTCTCTACAGCCCTGGTCACCTCATTTCTGGAAGAATGCATTGAAAGCAGTTCTGAGCAAATATAACATGAATAACTAGAACAGACAGTTTGTTTGATGGCAAAAGATTGGACAGGATAAGCTTTTAATTGCTGGAGTTTATAAGAGTAAGAAAGAACTTAATTGAAACTTGATATAAGATCCTGAGGGTCTTCAGAATGTAGATGTGTACAGGGATGTTTTTTCTAATGAAGAATTCAGAAAGCTGAATGGAGGGTCACCGATGTAAAACAAAGTTGAGGTAATTTTCTTTCCTCCACAGAGGGTCTTCAGTTTTTGGAACTCTCTTCTTGAAAAGGTCTTGGTAGGAGAGTCTTTAAATATTTTGAGGGAAAGGTGGATATTTTCTTGTTAAGCAAGGGGCTGAAATGTTATCAGGATAGGTAAGAATGTGTATTTGAGGTCTCAATCAGATCAAAGAGACTTGATCCTACTGACTGGCGAAGCAGTTCGAGAAGCTGAATGGCCTCCACCTATTACTGAATCTCATGTTCATCCACTGAACTCTGCTAAATTCAATCCAAAGATTTGGAGGTTGAAGAATAAAAATTGAATGTACTGCAACACCCAGTTCTTTTTTTTTAGTTTTTGATATACATACTTTTAACTTGTAAACATCACTTTCTTTAAAAATTTGTGCCATAGATATTATTTTACCATAGTAGGTATGTCCCGTCTCATGTGACATAAAAGCATGAATCATTGAATGCTGATGATGTACAAGTAAAAACAAGCCACTTGGAATGCAAGCTGGAGGTTTTAATTCCAAATTGCTGACAAAATCAGAAGCCTACAGCATAATTTATATATAACAATTACTGACTTACCAGCTCTGCGAACAAACCTACATCCAAAATCTCAACCAGAGCTATAAATCTTCTCAAAACTCACTACTGACTTACCTCTTCAGCATGAGTAATCACCTGATTCCAAACCTATGGTGGTTAGACTGTAGGTAAGTATGTTTATAGTGGGTTGTGGTGAATGTTTCCATTTTTAACATTTATCCTGACATTGTCCCATCTGTCTGGGAAAGGAGGGGTAGTGTTGGGGGGTGGGGGGAGCCTGAAAACTTTCCCTATAATCTTCATCATATCTCACCTGTTCAAATATGAGCAGGAAATTAGAAAGCAATGAAAGTGAAAAAGAGAAAAATAAGAAAATGTAAATGCTATCAGAGAGAAGGACAGAATATCTTCTGGATGGGCATTCTTGGAGAGGACGTGGCAGTTAAGTAAACTTAAGACTAATATGAATGTAAAATACTGTAGGTGTTAAAAATCTGAAATAACAACTGAAAAAAACTCGCAATTCAGCTTTTTAATTGTGTCTAGGAAAGGCAATGATACAATAATGTTATGACATGGGGTAACACCCCCCCCCCCCCCACCTCCCCACTATTTTGTACCAGCAACGCAGAACAAATTTACCCCGTATGGTAATCTGTGAAAATTCAAGAGGTCAAGAACTATCCCAAAGGTCACTATTTAAAGTAAAAATTAACAACTTTATTTCTTAAAATATAATAAAAATAATTAACTAACAACTATTTACAACTCCTTTCTCTAACCTATCCTTTATCTTCCCCTTCGACAATACTAGTCCAATAAACCTCCCCCATTACGATTTACCAAAAATTCAAATTTCAAAACCATCCAGCTGTCAAATCTTTTCTTTATATCTTCCTCTGTCTTCTTTTCTTCTTCTTAGGGATTTCTGTTTCACAGGTCATTGATTGATAAAGGTACCTTTAAGAGAGCTAATTTTCCGGGCAGTTTGCAGATGTTGGAGGCTTGGCAGTTCTACTCCAACTATTCAATTTATCCCTGTCTTATACCCCAAAGCATTGGATTGTTTCATTGGTTTTTAATACTGTCAATATAAATTCAAACTTGATTGGAAATTGGTATTTTGGGGTACAACTGATTGGCTGAATTCGAATTTGTTTTGTCGTCTCCAGGCAACCAGCTACACTAGCTGCTGGACCAAAAGTTTACATTATATCTTGTTCAGAACACTTGGTGCTGTATTAGGTAGTTCCGCTAGCTTTTAACTCTCTTAACTGTATAGTACACTTCTATACATTCATAACACTTCCCCCCTTAAGAAAAGTTAACCATCATAATGAAAAGATAGCTTTTTTTTTTCTATTCTTTAAACACATTATCCTAACATACCGCTATCTTTAATATAAGTTCACCTTAACTTCTTCCCATATAACTGCATATGTATAAAACATTAAGTAAATACAAATCGCATCTAAACTTTATCAGTTAAATCCGTTATAAAGGATCTGTGATTACATTCTTACAACCCATAGCATGTACAATTTTTAAATTAAATGTCTGTGACATAACACTCCAATGAAATAGTCATATATTCTTGTCTTTATAGCATTCTAAAAATGGAAGTGGATTGTGATCTGTGTACACCACCGAATCTAAAATATTGTTCGTGACATACACATTACAATATTGGAAGGCCAGTACCAAACTCATTAGTTGTTTCTTAACTGTGGATTACTTCCTCTGGTGGATTTTGATCTTCTTCAAAAAGTAACCAACTGGCAGTTCAATCCCATCCTCATCTTCCTGTAGGAGTACCGCTCCAACTTCTTTGGAGCATCAATGGCAACTTTAAAAGGTTTTGAAAAGTTTGGTGTAGCTAAAACTGCTTTGGTGGTCAATATTGATTTCAAATGGTCAAATGCCTCTTGGCATTGTTCTGTCCACCGAAACTTTGTGTTCTTCTTCAGCAAATTGGTTAACGATTCCACTACACTGCTGAAGTTTGGAACAAACTTCTGATAGAATCTGCTGAGTCCTAACAATTGAAGCACGGTGGCACGGTGGTTAGCACTGCTGCCTCACAGCGCCAGAGACCCAGGTTCAATTCCTGCCTCATGCAACTGTGTGTGTGGAGTTTGCACATTCTTCCTGTGTCTGGGTTTCCTCCCACAATCCAAAAGTGTGTAGGTTAGGTGAATTGGCCATGCTAAATTGCCCATAGTGTTAGGTGAAGGGGGAATGGGTCTGGGTAGGTTGCTCTTCGGAGGGTCGGTGTGGACTTGTTGGGCCGAAGGGCCTGTTTCCACACTGTAAGTAAAACTAAAAAAAACCTCTTTCTTCGAGGTTAATAATGAAAATTCCTCGATGGCCTTCATCTTTGCATTCTGTGGGGGTCAGTTTTCCATAATTGATGTTATATCCCAAGAATGTCACCTTTGCTTTCACACATTCTGTTTCATTTAAGTCTATCACCAGTTTTGCTTCTCATAGTTGTTCAAAGAGCTCTGCCAACTGTACCATGTGATCTTTCTAAAAACTTGGTAAAAATCACGACATCATCCAAATATACTGCACAGTTTGTTAACCCAGCCAGAACTCTGTTCCTGAGTCTTTGGAATGTGGTGGGTGTGTTCTTCATTCCAAAGGGCATCACTTTAAACTGATATAGCCCATTTGGGGTTACAAACGCAGAAATTTCTTTCGCTGTCTCTGGTAAAGGTACCTTTCAGTAACCATGCATTAAGTCCAACTTGGTGATGTACCTGGCTTGTCTGACTTTCTTGATACAGTCCTCCAATCTAGGAATTGGATATGAGTCCAATTTTGTAACGGTGTTGACCTTACGATAATCCATGCAGAATCATTGAGTCCCTTCCAGTTTGGGAACTAAGATGATCAGCAAACACCACTTGCTCTGGCTTGGTTCGATGATGTGCTCGTCGAGCATGGCCTCCACCTCTATCTGGACCTGTCTGGCTTTGAAAGGACTAAGTCGATATGGGTGTTGTTTTATCGGAGCAGTATTCCCCACGTCTACTTCATGTACAACAGCATTAGTCCTCCCCATCTGATTCTTACAGATGTCATAATACTGCAGTAACAAATTTTTAAACTGCATTCTATGCTCCTGAGACAGATAGCTTACTAACCTCTCCCACTCCTCAAGGACTTCTTCATTTTTTAATCTATTTTGAGGCACATCAAAATCTACAACATCTGGATTTGATTCCTCACTCTGCGGGGCAGTATATGTTTCTCCAGTTCTTTCTCTCTAGTATAATATGGTTTCAACATGTTCACATGACATACCCTTTACCTTTTTTTTCTATCTGGCATGTTTACTAGATAAGTCACCTGAATCAACTTTTTCTCAATTTGACAGGGAACACTAAACCTGGCTTTGAAGGGATATCCTTACACTGGTAACAGTACTAACATGTCATCCCCTCAGGAAAACATCCGAATCTCAGAGCTTTTATCTGCCACTTGCTTCATTCTATACTGAGCCCTCTTTAGGTGCTGTTTAACTAACTCACCTACTCAATTTAATCTCTCCCTCACCTCCGATACATAATCTAAGTGTGAGATCTCTGACTTTGGTCCTGTCAACTTTTCTTTAATTAATTTCAAGGGACCTCACACTTCATGCCCGAATATTAACTCAAAGGGAGTGAACTGAGTAGATTCATTTGGGGCATCTCTAATGGCAAACAATATGAATGAGATATTCGGGTTATCCTGACAGTATGCATTCAACATAGTCTTCAAGGTCTGATACCACCTATTTAGAGCTCCTTTGGATTCAGGATAATTTGCACTAGATTTAAAGTGCTGTATGCCTAAGCTATCTGTAAGCTCCTTCAACAGTCTAGAAGCAAAATTTGATCCTTGGTCTAACTGAATCTCTTTGGGTAGCCCATATCATGTGAAGAAAGCTAATAGCTCCTCTACTATCCTTTTTGCTTTGATACTCCATAATGGAATTGCCTCCGGAAATCTGGTAGACACATCCACTATGGTTAACAAGTACTGGTTCCCACTTTTAGTTCTCGGGAGGGGACCTACACAATCAATTATAACCCGTGTGAAAGATCCTTCAATGTGGAAATTGGCAACAAAAATGCTGTTTTTATTACCACCTGTGGTTAGCCTACCATTTGGCATGTACGGCAAAAATAAACCACACCCTTGTGCATTCCAAGCCAATAAAAATGTTTTTGTTCCTTAGCCTGAATCTTTTGGACCCATAGGTGACCTCCTACAGGTAATTCATGAGCTATCAGATACACTTTCTGTCTGTATGCTACCAGCAACACAATCTGGTGCACTTTGGCCCATTTCTCCTCTGCACTGACCTGCTGTTGTCTCCATTTCCGTCTTAGGATTCTATCTTTCAGATAATAACCCTCTGGAATATTCTCTGCCTCCTTTTCGGAGTACGCATCCACATATATATCTTTTATCATCTTGTCTTGCTGTTGTAAGTCCCTTAGTCTTTCAGGACTATACACTTCTGTCTGACCCTCTGCCTGTTCAGGTTTGTCCTGCACCATTACGTCAAACAGGGTATCTACTAACTGAACCTCAACCTCTCTTTACTTTTTGCTTCGTGCTATGACTTCTGATAGTGGGATCTGGTTACCACATAGTCTGGGAAAATACCAGGATATTTCTGTTTTAACCCCTCAGTTTCTTGGTCTTCCTTGGTCCTCTCCACAACAAGGGATGTCATTGCTACCTTGGATCCTGCTAAATCATACCCAAGAACAAACGGAATTCGTGGAACTGACACTCTGTCAATCACTCCCACTGTTACTTCCCCAGTCTTGAGTTAGCACATCAACCTGATCGCACATAGGGGAATGCGACATTTCTGTCCATCTATCTGATAAATTACTACACTCTCAGGTAACAGATCAGAAAGAGTGCATGTTTGATCATCTCTTACAATCAGTGATTGGTTAGATCCTGTATCTCTCAAAATTATAACTTCTTGTCCTTCTCCCCCTGTTCTTTCTGAGTAAATGTAATCCACAGAGGTGAATTCTTTATAGAGATCAGGTACTTACTCCATATCTAGCCCCTGCTTAGGCTGTGCACTCTCCTGCAGCTCCTCAGCTCTTCTTGGAGTTTCCTTTACTATCTTCACTAATGCCACTGGCTTAGCTTCTTTTCCCATATCTTTTCCCACTATGCCTTTCTTTAATGACCAGCACTATGTCTTTACATGTCCCACCTTCTGGCAGTGAAACCATCTTTTCCCAGTGCCCTTCTGAAACCACTGGCACTGTAATTTTCTGTGTTTCACTCCATTACAGTGAAAACACCTGAGGCCTTTCATCTCCTGTCCAGCCTCTTGGACTTCTTTTTTATCCGGTGGTAAATTCTTACCAGTGTTTTCTACTCTTTCTTTTGTAATGTAGGATCTCCCTTTTTCCCAACTTCTATACCTGACAGGACGAAATTCTGGCCAGAAGCTTGTCTTATGCACCAACATGTATTCAACTGCTAATTCTGCTACCCTTCTCACTTCCTGAACTTTCTGTTCCTCCACATGAATTCTTACCATCTCTGGAAGTGAGTTTTTAAACTCCTCCAGCAGAATAATCTCTCATGGAGCCTGAAAGGTCTTAGCTACTTTAAAGCACACACTCATCTATCAAAATGACTATGTTTAATTCTTTCGAACTCAACATTTAGTCTGACCTGGTTCCTTCTTTGTGTTTCTGAATTGCTTGTCTATATGCTTCTGGTACCAATTCATTAACACTTAAAATAGCCTGTTTAACCTCTTCATAATCACTTGACACCTCATCTGACAAATACCTCAGTAGCTCTGCCTACCAGTTTAGTCTGAACCAGAAGTAAAAATTAACAACTTTATTTCTTAAATTATAACAGAGAATAATTAACTAACAACTATTTACAACTCGTTTCTCTAACCTATCTTTTACCTTCCCCTTCGACAATACTAGTCCAATAAAACCCTCCCCGATTAAGATTTACCAAAAATTCAAATTTTAAAACCATCCATCTGTCAAATCTTCTCTTTATATGTTCCTCTGTCTTCTTTTCTTTGTCTTAGAGATTTCTGTTTCACAGGTCACTGATTGATAAAGGTACCTTTAAGAGAGCTCATTTTCCAGGCAGTCTGCAGATGTTGGAGGCTTGACAGTTCTCCTCTGACTGTTCAACTTTTCCTGGTGTTATGCACCAAAGCATTGGATTGTTTCATTGGTTTTTAATATTGTCAATATACCAAATTCAAACTTGATTGGAAGGTGGTATTTTGGAGTATAATTTAAACTGATTGGCCGAATTCAAATTTGTTTTGTCATCTCCAGGCAACCAGCTACTGTAGCTGCTGGATCAAAAGATTACATTATACCTTGTTCAGAACGCTTGGTGCTGTATTAGGTAGTTCTGCCAGCTTTTAACCCTCTTAAAGGTACAGTACCCCTTACACCTTCATAAGAATAAATAGAAACAAGAATAAAAAGAATAGGTTGTCAACACACATTACCTTTCATTCAAGCATATTAAACACTATATACAGGATAAAACTTCACGTCTACAATAACTTCACTAATACAGAGAACCACTTCACAACAGTAATGTGATCTTACATCCCTCCCCATAATGATTTAGACTGCAAGTTACATACTTCTACTAACCTCTCACACCACTGTAATCCTCAGCAGGTCTGGGAAAATTTATGGAAAGAGAAATAGAGTTAGAGTTTCAGGTCTGACATCTTTCACAGACTGCTGAGAAACTGAGTCTTGCTTTACTGGAATTTTAAAAATAGATTGCAAAGGAGAGATCCTAAATTATTTCACGCACAAATGTTCTTCTTTTTTAACTGTTGTTCAATGTTTGTGTAACTGTTTTAACTGTTGTAGCTACTCTAACACTACAGCAGGGTTGGAGTTCCATTCCTTGGGAAGTGAATCCCTGAAAGTGTGCAGTGAGAACTCAATCAAAAATTTTATTAGAACTCATTGAGGAATCAGGGCTTGGAATGTCACACTGGGTGGGTGGAATTCTAGTTCCATTGTGGTTCTGGCAATAAATCCATCAATGTTTCCAAACCAAAAAGTGCAAAAACATATGTTGATAGCACGAACTATTCTATTTTGAGAAATGTCAAAATTTAAAAGTAATAAAAATCTAAACAGCGAATTAATGGAAGAGCTCAAGTAATCTGAGATAGAAATCTTGAAAACATTTCAATAGACAATAGACAATAGGTGCAGGAGTAGGCCATTCTGCCCTTTGGGCCTGCACCGCCATTCAATATGATCATGGCTGATCATCCTCAATCAGTATCCTGTTCCTGCCTTATCTCCATAACCCTTGATTCCCACTATCCTTGAGAGCTCTATCCAACTCTTTCTTAAACGAATCCAGATACTGGGCCTCCACTGCCCTCTGGGGCAGAGCATTCCACACAGCCACCACTCTCTGGGTGAAGAAGTTTCTCCTCATCTCTGTCCTAAATGGACTACCCCTTATTTTTAAGCTGTGTCCTCTGGTTCAGGACTCACCCATCAGCAGAAACATGTTTCCTGCCTCCAGAGTGTCCAATCCTTTAATAATCTTATAGGTCAGGTGAAGTGGCCATGTTAAATTGCCCGTAGTGTTAGGTAAGGGGTAAATGTGGGGGTATGGGTGGTTTGCGCTTCGGCGGGTCAGTGTGGACTTGTTGGGCCGAAGGGCCTGTTTCCACACTGTAATGTAATCTAATCTAATCTAATGTAATGTAATCTAATCTAATGTCTCAATCAGATCCCCTCTCAGTTTTCTAAACTCAAGGGTATACAAGCCCAGTCGGTCCAATCTTTCAACATGAGATAGTCCCGCCATTCCAGGAATTGACCTCGTGAACCTACACTGCACTCCCTCAATAGCCAGAATGTCTTTCCTCAAATTTGGAGACGAGAACTGCACACAATATTCCAGGTGCGGTCTCACCAGGGCCTGTACAGCTGCAGAAGAACCTCTTTGCTTCTATACTCAATCCCTCTTGTTATGAAGGCCAGCATGCTATTAGCCTTCTTCACTACCTGCTGTACCTGCATGCTTGCCTTCATTGACTGGTGTACAAGAACACCCAGATCTCTTTCTACTGCCCCTTTACCTAACTTGACTCCATTTAGGTAGTAATCTGCCTTCCTGTTCTTGCCACCAAAATGGATAACCATACATTTATCCACATTAAACTGCATCTGCCATGCATCTGTCCACTCACCTAACCTGTCCAGGTCACCCTGTAATCTCCTAACATCCTCCTCACATTTCACCCTGCCACCCAGCTTAGTATCATCAGCAAATTTGCTAATGTTACTATTAATACCATCTTCTATATCATTAATATATATTGTAAAAAGCTGCGGTCCCAGCACTGATCCCTGCGGTACCCCACTGGTCACTGCCTGCCATTCTGAAAGGGAGCTGTTTATCACTACCCTTTGTTTCCTGTCAGCCAACCAATTTTCAATCCAAGTCAGTACTTTGCCCCCAATACCATGCGCCCTAATTTTGCTCACTAACCTCCGACATGGGACTTTATCAAAGGCTTTCTGAAAGTCCAGGTACACCTGGATCACCTTTGTCCATCTTCAGAGTTGCATCCTCAAAGAATTCCAGAAGATTAGTCAAGCATGATTTCCCTTTCATAAATCCATGCTGACTCTGACCTATCCTGTTACTGCTATCCAGATGTGTCATAATTTCATCCTTTATAATTGACTCCAGCATCTTTTCCACCACTAAGGTCAGACTAACTGGTCTATAATTTCCTGCTTTCTCTCTCGCTCCTTTCTTAAAAAGTGGTACAACATTAGCCACCCTCCAATACGCAGGAACTGATCCTGAATCTATCGAACTCTGGGAAATAATCACCAATGCATCCACGATTTCTAGAGCCACCTCCTTCAGTACCCTGGGATGTAGACCATCAGGCCCCAGGGACTTATCAGCCTTCAGACCTAACAGTCTCTCCAACACCAATTCCTGGCAAATATAAATTCCCTTAAGTTCAGGTCCTTCAGCCACTGTTACCTCAGGGAGATTGCTTGTGTCTTCCCCAGTGAACACAGATCTGAAGTACCAATTCAACTCTTCTGCCATTTCTTTGTTCCCCGTAATATATTCCCCTGTTTCTGTCTTCAAGGGCCCAATTTTAGTCTTAACCATTTTTTTTCCCTTTCACATACCTAAAAAAGCTTTTACTATCCTCCTTTATATTTTTGGCCAGTTTACCTTCGTACCTCATTTTTTCTCTGTGTATTTCTTTCTTAGTAATCCTCTGTTGTTCTTTAAAACCTTCCCAGTCCTCTGTTTTCCCACTCATCTTTGCTATGTTATACTTTCAAAACATCATTGCCCTAATGAAGAAAGAGCAATAAAATAATAAAACATTAAAGGCATTGAGCAAAATGAAATAGTAGTGACAAATTAAGAAACAGTAGAGATGGCTGAGATATTAATAATGAAAATATTCATGTAGAGTCATAGAGACGTACAACACGGAAACAGACCCTTTGTCCACTTTGTCCAAGCCAACCAAATATCTCAACCTAATCTAGACCCATTAGTCAGCATTTGACCCATATCCCTCTAAACCTTTCCTATTCCTATATCCACTCAGATGCCTTTTTAAATGTTGTAATTGTATCAGTTTCCACCACTTCCACTGGCAGCTGATTCCATATATGCATCACCTTCTGTGTGAAAACGTTGCCCCTTAGGCTCCTTTTAAATCTTTCCCCTCTCACCCTAAACCTGTGCCACCACCCCAGGGAAAAGACCTTGTCTATTCAAGCCCACATTAATCTAATTAGCTAACTGTTAATTGCTGGTCTAAGATCTTCATTTGGAAATGGTTGCTTCACTGAAATTAATACATGATAAAAATAATTGCAAATGTTAGAAATCTGAAATAAACACAAAATTCAGGATATATGAGCCAGCTCCATCTGTAATCCAAAAGAAAATGGACAGATTAATATTATAAATTGTAGTTCTTTGTTAGACCGCAGTTCAAACATAGCAATTGCAATAGACTTATCTTGTCCTTTGTTTCTACACATGCTGAGGAGTCTGCCTGTAATAGCTAAGTCTTTTTTTCTGTCTGTTAATAACCAAGCTGAGCCCATTCCAAAATTCAAGAGGGTGTCAGATCTATTATGGATCGATAATAAATATTGGTTTTCTAGTTTTACTTTATTCTCTGACTGTGCGAAAGACTGAATTCCACACTTGAACAAAAATTTGAATTGAAAGAATTGTTTCAACTATTAGAACTAATCAAAACATTCACATCATATCATCTCATTTTATAGAAGATGAAATCTCCAAGAATACAATTAACAGGGTTACATTTATTTTTATCTACACTAGGTATTGCTTATGAACTTGGACAAAGTAATGTGTAATGTTCACTTTATGTTCACTTTAAGATGCAATATAATTTAGATGAGATATTTTTGTCCGAATAATGTTGCAAATGACCCTTTCTACAATAATTGTTCTCCTGTTGACTGGTTAGATGCTAAAATGTGCTACATTCTAAAATTCTAATACATTGACTAGAGCAAATACTCAACTCACAAACATATTTAAAAAATACAAAGCAAAAAAAAAGCACAAACTGCCTCTGAGAATCTCAGTTGCAATGTCTTGTATTATCTAAACTTTAACATAATAAACATTCTGAAGTGCTTTGCTGCAGCATTACGAGTCAGAATTGGACACTGAAACAGTTAAGGTTATATTCATGCCAAAATCCAAAAAGTAGGTCAAAGAGATAAATTTTAAGAAGCAATCCTATAGTAAAAGATTTGTTGTGAAAAAATGGCCATAGTACAATGGCTGACCTTTTATGACATTACATATGCAGAAGACTGCATGCAATAGTCCAACAATGGCCTAACCAATGTCATGTACAGCTTCAAAATGACTTTCCAACTCCTGCACTCAATGCTCTGACCAATAAAGGAGAGCATACCAAACACCTTCTTCATTATCCTATCAAGGAGCTATGAACCTGCACGCCAAGGTCTCCTTATTCAGTAACATTCCCTAGAACCTTACCATTAAGTGTATAAGTCCTGCTAAGATTTGCTTTCCCAAAGTGCAGCACCTCACATTTATCTATATTAAACTCCATCTGCCACTTCTCAGCTCATTGGCCCATCTGATCAAGATCTCATTGTAATCTGAGGTAACCTTCTTCACTGTCCACTACACCTCTAATTTTGGTGTCATCAGCAAACTTACTAACTATACCTCTCATGCTCCCATCCAAATCATTTACATAAATGATGAAAAGTAGTGGACCCAGCACCGATGATTAGTCAGATGAGCTGACTCTTCAGAGGATATCTCTCCATATCTTCTTCCAATCAGAGAGATTAATGGACACTAATAGGCCTTTTGTGGAGATCTACTGCATGGTGATGCAAGTCCCGCCGGTGACAGCTGCTGGCCAATAGCGAACAGCACTCTCACTCAGCTGCACTACAAAAAAGCATGTTCCTGTTGCTGGATGCACAACCAAGATTGCAACGACCGAAACTTGAAAGGGTTCAGAAAAGATTTACAAGGATATTGCCAGGGTTGGAGGATTTGAGCTATAGGAAGAGGTTGAATAGGCTAGTGCTATTTTCCCAGGAGCGTTGGAGGCTGAGGGGCAACCTTATAGAGGTTTAGAAAATTAAGAGGGGCATGGATAGGATAAATAGACAAGGTCTTTTCCCTGGGGTCGGGGAGTCCAGAACTAGAGGCCATAGACTCAGGGTGAAAGGGGAAAGATATAAAAGGGACCTAAGCGGCAACATTTTCACGCAGAGGGTGGTACGCGTATGAAATGAGCTGCCAGAGGAAGTAGTGAAGGCTGGTACAATTACAACATGTAAAAGGCATGGTATATGAATAGGAAGGGTTTGGAGGGATATGGGCCGGGTGCTGGCAGGTGGCACTAGATTGGGTTGGGATATCTGGTCGGCATGGACAGGTTAGACCAAAGGGTCTGTTTCCATGCTGTACATCTCTATGACTCAATGATTCTAAGACACACAATCTGCACTTGCAGCTGTAGTGCCATTACTGTCTCAAGATGTGCAGATTCCACCAAGTTCAGTGTTTTTTGGGAGAGGCTAAAACTAACAGATGGTATGAAGATACTTCACATGAAATAACTTCTACGGATTTGAGTTGGAGTGATTGTGGAGATATCTTGACTGCATTTTTTGAAAGGTCACATTAGAAGATGTATTTTTTTAAACAAGACATTTCCTGGAAACTACATAGTTCTAGATAATTTTATTTCAAGGAAAATATCCATTTGTTTTAGAACTGAATTTTGAACAGTGATTGCAAACTTTGAGATTGTTTTTTGAATGTTGCAGTTGGGGAAAGCCCATGAAAGAACAAGCTGCTTAGCTTGAGCATCTTGACTCTGCAACGCCTTTGCTATGAAATCAGGGTAAAATGTCTAATGGAAAGAGTAACTGAAAAATCTTCTCAATGATGTATCTCCTGAGCAAGCTCTGTCTGCAAAGAGCCCAGAAATAATTTTGCATGATTAGTTCCGTAAACACAAATGCAAAAACATCAGACTGAGATGTCAGAAAATTCTACAACTTATTTTTCTTTGGTTTTCAAGAATGACACCATTACCCATAAAGTTATTTTAACTGAAACTTGGCAGAATGAAATTCCTCTTTTTTACGTGTGTGCGCGCGCGTGCGCGTACGAGCACACGGGTGGCATGCGGGTGTGTTTTGGTATTATTTAGAGGAGTAAAGAATTGTATCTTCAAATTTCAAATTCTGCATGTTAACCAGTTCTGTCTCTTCATCGAATAGGTTTTCTTTTATAGTAAATCAATGATGTTGCATTTATTAAATAATTCTAGTTGATAGATTTTTTTCATTCTAAACATAATATAGAGAAAACATGTGATTAGCCTTATTGAGACTTAGGTAGAATGTTCTTATTTAATATTGCAAACCATGGAGCAGTGGACTAAAGTGACATTGTACTCTTCCAGCCTCAGTTGTAACACAGACTGATATATATATAGGCTGAATGTTTTTCGGGGTTAACACATCATCTAAGTCTACCTGACTCTGCTCTTGGCCAGAGAAGATGCAAAAATTGATCTACTCTTGGGAAATAAGGCAGGGCAAATGACTGAGGTGTAAGTGGAGGAGCACTTTGGGGCCAGCGACCATAATGCTATTAATTTTAAAATAGTGACGGAAAAGGATAGACCAGATCTAAAAGTTTAAGTTCTCAATTGGAGAAAGGCCAATGTTGACAGCATTAGGCAAGAACTTTCAAAAGCTGATGTTAGCAAGTGAAGGGAAGGATGCAAAATGAGAAGCCTTCAGAAATGAGATAATGAGAGTCCAGAAAAAGTATATTCCTGTTAGGGTGAAAAGAAGGAAGCATATGTCAGGTATAGACAGGATAGATCAAGTGAATCCTTAGAAGATTATAAAGGCAGTAGGAAAAATCAGGAGGGCAAAAAGAGGACATAAGACAGCTTTGGCAAACAGAGTTAAGGAGAATCAAAAGGGTTTTTACAAATACATTAAGGACAAAAGGGTAACTAGAGAGAGATTCGGGCCCCTTAAAGATCAGCAAGGCAGCCATTGTGTGGAGACATAGGAGATGGGGGAGTATTTTACATCAGTATTTACAGTGGAAAAGGACATGGAAGATATAGAATGTAGGGAAATAGATGGTGACATCTTGAAAAATGTCCATATTACCGAGCAGGAATTGTTGGATATCTTGAAACACATAAAAGTGGATAAATACCCAAGACATGATCAGGTGTAACCTAGAGCTCTGTGGGAAGCTAAGGAAGTGATTGCTGGTCCTCTTACAGAGAGATTTGTAGCATTGATAATCACAGGTGAGGTGCCAGAAGACTGGAGGTTGGCTAACATGGTTCCACTGTTTAAGAAGGGTGGTAAGGACATGCCAGGAAACAATAGACCAGTGAGCTTGACATCCGTGATGGGCAAGTTGTTGGAAGGAATCCTGAGGGTCAGGATGTACATGTATTTGGAAAGGCAAGGACTGATTAGGGATAGTCAACATGGCTTTGTGCATGGGATATCATGTGTCACAAACTTGATTGAGTTTTTTGAAGAAGTAACAAAGAGGATTTGGATATGAGCATAAGAGGTATAGTTAGTAAGTTTGCAGGTGCAGTGGACAGCGAAGAAGGTTACCTCAGATTACAATGAGATCTTGATCAGATGGGCCAATGGGCTGAGAAGTGGCAGATGGAGTTTAATATAGGTAAATGTGAAGTGCTGCACTTTGGGAAAGCAAATCTTAGCAGGACTTATACACTTAATGGTAAGGTCCTAAGGAGTGTTGCTGAATAAAGAGACCTTGGAATGCAGGTTCATAGCTCCTTGAAAGTGGAGTCGCAGGTAGATAGGATAGTGAAGATGGCATTTGGTATGCTTTCCTTTATTGGTCAGAGTATTGAGTACAGGAGTTGGGAGGTCATGTTGTGGCTCTACAGGGCATTGCTTAATCAACTTTTGGAATATTGTGTGCAATTCTGGTCTCCTTCCTATTGTAAAGATAGAGTCATAGACATGTACAGCACGGAAACAGGCCCTTCAGTCCAACTTGTCCAGATATCTCAACCCAATCTAGTCCCACCTGCCAAAAGGGTTCAGAAAAGATTTACAGGGATGTTGCCAGGTTTGGAGGATTTGAGCTATAGGGAGAGGATGAATATGTTGAGGCTGTTTTCCCTGGAGCGTCAGAGGCTGAGGGGTGACCTTACAGAGGTTTATCAAATCATGAGGCGCATGGATAAGGTAAATAGACAAAGTCTATTCCCTGGGGTAGGGGAATCTAGAACTAGATGGCATTAAGTTTAGGGTGATAGGGAAGAGACCTAACGGGCAACTTTTTCACGCGAGGGTAGTACGTGTATGGAATGAACTGCCAGAGGAGATGGTGGAGGCTACTACAATTGCAACATTTAAAAGGCACCTGGATGGTTATATGAATAGGAAGGGTTTGGAGGGATATGGGTTGGGTGCTAGCAGGTGGGACTAGATTGGGTTGGGATATCTCATCGGCATGGACAAATTGGACCGAAGGGTCTGTTTCCATGTTGTACATCTCTATGACTCTATTTACTTTTTATTGATATTGCAAACCTTTTCTTCTTGAAACAATTAAAGGAAAAGAGAGAGAGAGAGAGAGAGAGAAGGTGCTGTCAGCCTCTATGACCAAAGTCATTGGTTCATTCATTTTGGAAGCCATATGAGGCACTGCTGGCAGGGCCTCAGCAGCATAATGGTTTTGAGCCTTGCATAAAAAGGCAGTAGAGCAATGGGTATACACTCCTCACATGAACAGGAACAGCATGTATCCTCAGGCTTTGCAGTTGCCTTTGTCTGCTGAATACCTAGACGTCTGACTCCAGGGCCATCTGCTACTGTTGGTCACAGCAGCCTCAATCCATGCCAGTTGTATTTGCCTCACGTTCAGGAAAAAGGAACAACTTCACGTTGCAATCTGGCATACGTGTGACTCCAGAACTCACTGCTATGTGGTTGACCCTGAATTGTTCTCTGGGCAATAAGTGATGGATAATAAGTGTTGGACTAGCCAAAGGCACCCACAGCCATTGAAACAGAATGGAAAAATAAATCTGATCAATCAGAACATCGGGATATGAACATGAACTGTACAGTTCTATAAATCATTGAATTTGCAACCCATTCATAAAATAAACTGCCAATAACATTTGATGACATTAAAAAGTGTGAACAACAAGGTTCAAAATGAGCTTAAATGCTTAATGTTGCAATAAACTAACCCTGAAGGAAAAATCAGTTCTGAATTTCTGAGACCAGTTAAGGACAGCAGTTTCCATCCCTAAGGCTATTAGTGAACCAGATGGGCTTTTCTGACAATCAACAGCAGTTTTCATAGACTCCAAATTCCAAATTTTCATTGAAGTCAAATTCTGTTGCCTGCCACAGCGAGGTTCAGACTAGGTCACCATGACATTACCTGGGTTTCTGGATTAATAGTCTACAGATAAATGCTGTAGGCCGTGTGTTTATGAGGCGAGAGCGTGGTGCTGGAAAAGCATAGCAGGTCAGGCAACATCCGAGGAGCAGGAGAGTCGACGTTTCCGGCAAAAGCAATTTATCGGGAATCCTGTGCTTGTCCAGCACCACACTCTCAACTCTAATCTCCAGAACCTGCAGTCCTCACTTTCGCCATGTGTTTAAGAGACTTGAACTTAATTCTGATTTGGAGATGCCGGTGTTGGACTGGGGTGTACAAAGTTAAAAATCACACAACACCAGGTTATAGTCCAACAGGTTTAATTGGAAGCACACTAGCTTTCGGAGCGACGCTCCTTCATCACCTGGCACTTGGCAGCTTTGTGTCTGATGATTGTAACCGATTGTGCCTCTGCAGCATTGATCTTCAGAGCTATGAGTTAAGGTGTACCAAATGGAAACACCCAGCTCAAGGAATTGTTTGCTCTTTATCTAGTGCGGATGAAAGGATGCTACCGACATGCAAAGCAATACGAGAAATTGCTGGAGAAACTCAGCATGAACGTTAACTCTGCTTTCTCTCCGCAGATGCTGCCAGAGTTTGTCCAGCAATTTCAGGAAATTGGTGGAGAAACTCAGCTTGATCGCATGCCCTCTCCGCAGACGCTGCCAGGGTTTTGTCCAGCAACTTGCGTTTTTGTTGCTGGACGTCCCAGCACCGGTTGAAATCCCCCGTGTTTTAGTTTTGGACGGAAATAATACGATTTTTGGTTCGATTTGGAAATTACTAAAACGCAACGAGGTGGCGTGTACACTTGGAGGCAAAGAAAGAAAGAGAGGGGGCGACGCATTCAGGCGAAGATTGATCCTTTGAACAAAGTGATCGAGTCCCCGAATGAATGAATGAATGAATGAAATGTAGCTGTCGCTTGTTGTTGGAGCTGCTGCCGCCTGGGCGCACGCGCAGAAGGGCACGCCGCGGGTGCTTTGCATCCGGGAACGTGGAACTGGTGCCCGGGTCACGTGACGCCTATTATTCCGCCATCTTGTCACCGAGGAGAGTAGGAACGCTGCGAGAAAACCTTTCCTGTTCGCGGTCCGTGCAGGTAAGGGAGTGAGCACCAACGGCCCGGACAGCCCGTTGGAGGGCAGTGGGAAGTAGGGGGTTCGCGGACTGCGGTCCCGGATTAGGGACCCGACCTCTCGATCTCTATTCACCACCACACAAGGACAAGCCAGGCCAGGCGGCCCCTGTCCTCACAAGCCGGTCACAGGCCGTGCCGGAGGGGAGAGGACAGCGGCACATGGCGTAGCCCCTGCTGCTGAGCTCGCCCTCTTTCTCGAGGCCAGCCGCATCAAACAGCTTCACTTCCCTGGGGAAGCTGTTTTCTCTTCCCTCCGCCTTCTTCCTCCTCTCTCTTCTCTTCTCTTCTCGCCTCGCCCCCCCCCCCAACAATTCAGAGCTAGTCAATCAGCGGCCTCTTGAAGCAGGCTTTAGGAAGGGTAGGTGTTTGGGGCTGCCAGACTGTTTTGGTAATGCAGCGCTGTCTCTTTCTCTCGCTCTCTACTTATACCCTTCGTAATCAAGAAGGTGCAGCCCCTGCCTGGGTTAAACTTCAGCTGCCGTCTGGATTACAACAACGATCAGGGCTAATCATATTAACTGTTAGGGAAAACTTCCCTAACAGTTCACACCTGCAGCAGTGAAAGTGCGGATTTTAAGAATGACCTTTTCTATCTTTTTAAATTCTGAATGTACTTGAAACGACGGTGACTTGCTGTCGTCTGGGAACACTGATTCACTTATCTATGTTTTTAAAACATCAGACTTTTCGTATGGCTTTAATATCCGTATGGAACATGGAGAAATGGCATTCATGTTTTTGAAGTCTGATTTCTTGATGTCAAATGTATTCTGTTTCACTTATTGAATGCTGAATTCAATGCAATACTCCAGATCTAGTTTGCACTCATGTAGTAATATGATGACTGTTACATTTTTGTGTTAAACGTTTTGATTTGTAATGATGTCACAATTGTTACCAGTCACCAGATTAGTGTCTGCACTGATGTAATAGCAATTCCAAGGTGCTTGTTTAAACCACTTCTGCATGTTGGTTAAAATCGTTTATTACAGGTTCTTGGTTTGGGGTGTGACATTGTCTTTTGGTATGTTATTCTTCCTTCTGACAATAATGTATGATGTTAGTTATGTAGGTGTTTATTGTCTGCATTTTGGATGTTTTGAAGTATCTGATTTATAGCACAATTTCTGTATCCAGGAAAAAAAATCACACATTAAACAGTTTCATTTGCTTTCAGTTGCAAAGTCGTTTGATTTATTTGAGGTGTTACAAGTGCATACTTCTGAGTTTTTGCAGTCATGCTTGTCTCAATATGTAGAGCATTGTAATTTTAACTTTATTGCAGTAAATGTTTTCATCAAATTTATTGGCAGTTCTTTTAAGTTACTTTACTTCAAAAATAATTGGAGAGTAGTTACCTTGAGACTCTACTTTTTTCAAAGTTTGTTTCGTTATTGTTAGACTTTTTTCTAAATTAATCAAATCAATTTCTCTCTGCCACTGCAATATATTGGTTAAAAATGATGCAACATTTTGCATAAAACTTGATAAAGGAGAACTTTTTTAAAACCAGGTTATTTTACTAATGTGTTGCAGTTTCATGTTACTGATCTTTGTTTTCCTGAAGGCAGCCTAAGAAGTCCTTTTATAAACAGTACCTGACTCTTTGCAGAAGTTTTATTTGAAATTCTGAATGGGGTGGTGAGCAGCAAAGTTAATTCATGATGTTACTGGAATAGAATTGTCCAGTTTCAGAGACTAGGTGCTGAATACATTCTCTGATGTGCCCTTTTGTACCTCTAAAACATGTAATGAGCAAATTTGGAATGTCTGTATACATCCTTGTAAAATTTTATTTTTTTTTAAAGAGAAAGAATGACATTTGCACAGTGCTTCATCACCACCTTAGAACATTATGAAGTATGTTGTACCTGATGAATTGCTTTTTGAGCATAGTCATTGTTGCATCAGTGAAATAACTTTGAAGGCATCTTCAATCCTTTGCTGCTTTTAAGTATAGTCGCAGTTTCCCTAACATCACCCAATTGAAGTCCTTCATACTTGGAAAATTTCTACTTCCTGAGTGCTTGCTTAAGTTTAAATATTGGATTTTTTTTATTAGTAGGCAAGTCTTAAGTTTTAAATTATACTGCTCATTATTAAACCTAATTTGAGCAGCAAAATTAAAGTAGTGAAAGATTTGAAATAATTATCATTTCTTAATAGAAATAACATTTGGAGCACTTGTACCTATTTTAAGCTCCAAGTTTAACTAAAATGCTTCATATCTAATTGAAAACCTTGCATATGGCAGAATATGCATTCAGTATGGAGGGATGGCACATTTTAAAACTTTTTACTGCTGCACATTTAGTCACTGTTCTCTCGTTGTGTCGCCATAGTCTTACCAGACCATAGAGGCTGCTCTCTCATGAGAGGGAGAAGCGACTGGTGGTGACTTAACCTGGTGGCCACCAAACCTCAGGCAAGGGAAGAGGTTGAGATGGAGACCCCTTCGTGGCAACCTCAAACCGGTGATGGGAATTGAACCCGTGCTGTTGACATCACACTCAGTAAACCAATGATCCAGCCAATTGAGCTAAACCAATTCAGCAAAGCACCATGCTTTTGCTGCCAACAAGTTCAGAAGAAATCAACCATAATAAAAAGGCTTTTGTTTCCCATTGCTATTTCTGCATCTGTGTGATATGTTGCCACTGGTAATATAAGTGCATGATGTATAAATAAGCTGCCTTAATTGTAACTAATAACTTCATATTTTTCTTGAAAGTCACTTCATTTACTGTTCCTTTTGAGGTCTATCTATATCCATCTGCTTTTTCCTTATTTTGAAAGCAGCTTGTGTTTTTATGGCACTTATCTAATAAAACATCTCAATGTTTACCGGTGTGTTTATAAATCACAATTTAATCTGGAGGTGCATAAAGCAATATTAGGGGCAGATGATGAAAGCTTGGCCAAATAGGTATGTTGTAAGTAGTAAGCAGCTCACTAAGGGCAGGTCCTCTAGTAATTTTTCCACTGCTGTGGTTTTGCATTTTGTTCATTTAGTTCTTGTCGGAGTCTTCCATTTTCAGTATTAAATTATCTGCCATTATTTTGTTTTTACTTGATGTGCATCCTTCTAATTTTCAGTTATCCTGTTCCAAGTTCTCATGCCTCAACCTTGTTGCATTTTTCTTGATGTCCAGTATCTTACCTTTTTCCTCCATTGAGAATGTCTTCACTGCTGTGTCTCCAACTGAGCCACTGCATTCTTATCCAAAACCCATATCTCTCAACGTTCCACTATCTACTTTTGTCAATTTTATATTTCAGCTTTGTGTAACAATTCTTTCCAAATCACAGTTTTGATCAGTTTTTGGTAATTATGCTGCTGAATCCTATACTTAGCAGTTCTTTGTATTTGCAGAATGTTTTTTCCCATTGATATTCCCACTCCGGTTCAATTTCAGTAAATACATAAACCAAATATAGTTGGGACAATAAGTGGGGTAAGGCTTTCTACTGGCATAGTAACAAAGATTGTGATGTTGAGGGTCATTTGAGTACTGTGGTCAGGCCAGAAACCTGATTGGAAGGATTAATCAAGGAATTGTGAGATGACCCTGGAGTTAGTAGATTCTTTTGACAACAAAGGTAAATTGATGAATGGGTGTAGTTTGCCACATTAGGAATGAATTGATGGTGGATTTGAAGTTTTGGCAAGTGGGATGGGGGCGATGTGGGGAATGTAAAACCTGAGGAGAGGGAGCAGTTAACAAAACCAGCTAATCAGGAATCCAAGAAAAGGATTTTGGTCATCCGTTTGCAAATACTTAAAGATACATGGGTGAATCTCATGGATAAGCATTCTGAGAAATCAGAATGGAAGACAAGCTAGAGTAGAAAGAAAGTTAAAGTTAGGGCTCGGATAGGGCAGTGACGATCTTTTGAGGGGTGTTGAGCTCTGAGAAGTGGGAGCGACAACAGACCAGATAATCTCACTTTTCGTGATTAAGAAATGTCCATGAGATTCTTGCACTTGTTGCTGCAGCTGGGTTTCTTGGCTGAATCGTTTACCTGGTCTTCACTTCAGGCAACACTGGCATGCATTGTGTTTACTCTTGGAGAATATAAATTTAAATCTACCCTTGAACTATATGCAGCCTTCTCCGGGTATGGGCTTGAATTAATTATATTACTCATTTTTAAACTATTCATTCTTGGGGTTAGGGTGACCCCCATCAAGCCAGCATTTGATGCCAATCTCTAGTATCCTTTGAGAAGATGGTGGTGAGGTTCTACCTTGAACCACTAGGTATGTCATAGCACTGTTCAGGTGAGTCCAGGAATTTGACCCAGCAGCAATGAAGGAGGGTAATATACCTCCAACTCCAGATCATGTGTGACTTGGGGAGCCTACAAATGATCCCAGTGGTTTGTTCATCTAGTTGGTAGAGGTCACTAGTTTGGAATCTTATTTTTAAAGCAGTAGTTTTAATATGAAGAGAAAATGAGGTCTGCAGATGCTGGAGATCAGAGATGGAAATGTGTTGCTGGAGAAGCGCAGCAGGTCAGGCAGCATCTAGGGAACAGGAGAATCGACGTTTCGGGCATTAGCCCTTCTTCAGTAGTTTTAATATGGCTAGTCCATTTTATGTCAGTGGTAACTTCCAGAATGTTAGTGGTCTGGAATTCTGGTAAATGTCATAAGATAATTAAGTTATTAGACAGATATTTTCTCAACACCTACAAAATAAATGTTACTTGTAACTGATTAGCTCACGCCTGTATGCTGCCTTGGTTTTATTGCATGCGGGAGTGGACTCCTTCAGTATCTGAGGAGTCATAAATAGTATTGAACACTGCAATCATCAGCAAACATCCCCACTTCTGACCAAATGATGGAGAGAAAATTGGTAAAACAGCTGTAGATGGTTGGGTTTTGAGCCGCATCCTGATTGCCACAGTAGGAAATGTCTTGATACAGGTATATGGCTTCCAGAAACCACAATAATCTTCCTTTGTGCTGGGACATAACAAGTGGGGTATTCCCCTCGATTTCCAATAACTTCAGTTTTACTGAATATCTTGATGCCATACCGTTAAATGCTTCCCTGATGATGTGGATAATTGTTCTGACCTAAAAGGTAAAGAGAAAATTCCTGAGTTTCGGACCTTATGCAGTGATTGAACAATTATGATGATAGTGCTCAAGAGGCCAGAATTAGTGGTCAATGTAGGTCAGTACCAGATTTAGTGAATATATGGATGCAGGCAATGAAGCTTTCTGTTTCATGTTTACAGATGCTTGAATGTGACTAGTCAACCAAGTATATTGAAATAACCAACTCATGAATTAGCAAATGTGTGGATTTGGTAGCTGAAGTTCTGAGGTAGAAGTGAAGTTGGACTATGTTATAAGAGGTAGAAATCTGACCACATTTGTGTCAGGCTTATGATGTCAGTCTTGCTGATAGCCTGCTTCAGCCTCAAACATTTTGGCATTGACAAAAACAAATGGCTTAGGTTTACCCAATGCTAATTTTAGGAAATTTCTTCTCCTCCAGTAATAGAGTTGGATAAGCCATCTGATTTAATAACAGTAAAGCATTGGGTGATGCTGATGAAGTGGAGCTGCAAATAATGTTACATGTGAAAATCAAGGTCATATTTTAAAATATGTAATTGAGGGGGAGTGTGGAGGTGTTAACAGGAGGGGCCAAGAATAGATCGGTGGGTTATTAGACAATAGTGTAGGAGTGGGATGAGAAGCCACTGCTGGTGAGACTTTGACTGTATTTAAGTAAGAATGAAACAGTGAACTGAGTTTTCTGAAGAAGGGCCTGTGCCCGAAACGTCGAATCTCCTGTTCCCTGGATGCTGCCTGACCTGCTGTGCTGTTCCAGCAATAAAGTTTGAACTGAGTCTCAACCAGCTGGATAGCAATCACTGGGTATTGAAAAATGTTGTCAAAATAGAATTATAAGCATGGAAACAAACTCTTTGGTCCAACTCATCTGTGCAGACCTGATATCCCAATCTGGCCTAGTTCTATTTGCCAGCATTTGGTCCATCTCCCTCCTAAACCATTCCTATTCATATGCCCATTCAGGTGTCTTTTAAATGTTGTAATTCAACCTGCTTCCATTACTTTGGCAGTTCATTCTGTACACACACCACCTTTTGTATAAAAACATGACTCCTCAGTTCCTGTTTTAAATCTTTCTCCTCTCACCTTAAACCTATGTCCTCACCCTATCCATGACATTCATGATTACAATATCAGAAGTGAGAATCTAGTTTTGATCCATCTGCAGTCTTTGACCGTTGTCTATGCTGTAGTACTCTATTATGTCTCAGCTGCTGGTTAGTTGGATGAGATAACATGCACCTTGTTCTGCCTATCTTATTGTAGTCAGAGCATCGTTTGCATTGCTTCCAATTCTGTTTTAAATTAGATTAGATTAGATTACTTACAGTGTGGAAACAGGCCCTTCGGCCCAACAAGTCCACACCGCCCTGCCGAAGCGAAACCCACCTATACCCCTAAATTTACCCCTTACCTAACACTATGGGCATTTTAGCATGGCCAATTCACCTAACCTGCACATCTTTGGACTGTGGGAGGAAACCGGAGCACCCGGAGGAAACCCACGCAGACACGGGGAGAATGTGCAAACTCCACACAGTCAGTCGCCTGAGGCGGGAATTGAACCCGGGTCTCCTGGCGCTGTGAGGCAGCAGTGCTAACCACTGTGCCACCGTGCTGCCCCAATTCCTTCGCAACTTGCTCCTCACCCCCCCACAGATTTATCTATGATCTCCTAAGGCAAGTAGGGATAGAGCAACAAATGCTGGCTTTGTCTGTGATGCCTAAATGGTGTGAAAGAATAAATAAGCAGCTCAGTGTTACTGAAGTAGCAATGCGAGAAAGTGGGTTTCATCAATGAAATGAGTTATGGGTATTTAGGAAAAATGGGGAGAGATAAGAGTTCAGAGCTGGGTAAGTTGAGACCCAGTGAACTAATGAAAAAAAGTTGTAGAGACATTGAGAATTTGGATTTAATTGCTTGTCATAACAGTCATGAGCTATTACACTTATTGTTGGAGCTAATCATGAAGATGATGGACAAGAAGTTTAAGAACATGAATTTAGTCACCAGCATTCTTTTCATCAGGGTGTTCCTCAAAACCTAACACTTGAACAGACCTTTTGACCATATGTCTTAATGTCTCCTCCTTTGACATGGTGTTATGAACAGACAAGAAATAAAAACTGAGAAACAGCTGAATACATTTTTACATCGTGCAAAAGTGGTGTATGAGTGGAATTTTTGTCTGCGCGCACATAGTTTATGGTAATGGCTTCTCTCTCCTTATCTTTTGACTCCTCTAAAGATGTTATCCACTGTACCCTTACAGCTATGTCGACCTCTTCAAAACAAATGCATCTGACACCAAGCAGTATCTTTCTGCTATCGTTGCATTGCCTGTATACAGCACAAAGTACTAGATTAGGCAGTTTTCTGCAGCTAATCTTTCAAAAGATGGTATCTATTTCCTTTTAGCCTATTCCCCAAGCTGTTCCCCTGGACTATTTGTCACCTCTGCATTCATTTCTAGTTCAAGGTTGACCAGCCCATTCCCCACTCTACCAATGTATCACCTTTGTCTTTCCTGACCTACATTTTTTTGTTGACTTGCTTCAATTTAACATTTAAATTTTTATCTCCATGCTTATTCCTTCATGTTCTTGACTCTCCATTTCTGTTACTCCTCATTAGCCCTACATATCGCAAATGTTTTGCAGTGCAGAAAGAGGCCATTTGGCTTATTTTGTATGCATTGGATATTAAAAATGAATATAGTTTTCTAATGCTAATCTCCTGTTCTTTTTCTATATCTTTATGGAATCAAATTCCCTTATCCCACCAGACGTCTTCACTCTGTCAGGTTTTTCTTATTCTCTCTCCCTAATTTTTGGTCACCATTGCTTCAGTCATCCAGGCCACGTCATATTCAACTTCCTCTGTCAACCATGGCTCAATTGGTGGTGCATTCATCTCTGAATTGGAAGATTCTAGGTTCATGGCTCCAGGACTTTTGCACTAAGATTAAGACTGATATTCCAGTGCAGTACTAAAGGAATGCTGTATAGTTGGAGATCCTGTATTTCAGATGAGAGGTCAAACTACAGCTCATCTGCTTGAGTGATGTAAGAGGTCATGGCACTATTTTGAAGAAGAGCAGGGTGTTAACCCTGACCTTGACCAACATTTACCTCTAAATCATCGCCTCAAGCAGCAGATTATCTGGTCATTGCATTACTGTTTTTGGGATTTTCCTATGTTCTGCATTTCCCAGAGTATAGTAATGTCAGCACTTCACAATTAGTTAACTCGTAACAGAAGAAACTCAATTATCAGAATAACACAGCCGGGGAGTATTTCGTTTGGATAATCGAATGCCGGATAATACAGTTTACCCAAGCATCGGGACCTTGCAGTCTTGTTCGGATAATCCGAAATTCAGATAGTTAATGTTTGGACAATCAAGGTTCCTTTGTATAAGGTGCTTTTCAGACTTGAGTGTGAAAAACACTTTATTAATAAATGCAAGACTTTTTAAAAAAAAAAATCTCCACTGTTCTGCCCCCTTTGCTTTTTAAAAAAACTTCTTGAAAACCTACCCTTCAACTATGGTTTAGTGATGTACTTTAGAATGTACTTATTTATACTTAGAAACATGATTGTGTTTTATGTTGGTTTCCATAGAAATGTTAATTGAAATGTGGTGCAAGTGGCATGATCTTGGGTTTAAACATTATTGTCACTTGTAGCTAGATTTTTCATGCACTTCTGAGCTTTAATCTTTTGAAGTGCACTGTTTCAAATTAATCTGTAAATTAAGTAACCATAGGCAACTTTTTATTTAATATGATACAAGTTATGTCTGATGATAGATGAGTTTATAGCAGTTGGGTATACTGGTAGAGATCACTAGGTAAAAACAATGACTGCAGATGCTGGAAACCAGATTCTGGATTAGAGTGGTGCTAGAAAAGTACAGCAGTTCAGACAGCATCCAAGGAGCAGGAAAATCGACGTTTCGGGCAAAAGCCCTTCATCAGGGATACAGGCAGAGTGCGTGAAGGACCTGTATTCCTGATGAAGGGCTAATCCAGAATCTGGTTTCCAGCATCTGCAGTCATTGTTTTTACCTGGTAGAGATCACTGCTTGTTATTATATAAATGTTATTAATTTGTAATTGCACACAACTCATGATGTACTTTTGCCAGAGCTTCTAGTGTTCAATATAACCTTATACTGGGTTACTTCTCATAAATAAGCAATTATTCAGATTAATGTTATTTCAATAGCAAATTCTTTTTTACCTAAACTGATCCTTCAAATATTAATTCATGAAAATAATTCAACGCTAAGTAAGGGGATAACAGAATAGATTTAAAAAAGTCTAAGAGGCATATTTTAAGGAACGTGTTAAGTGGAGAATGGGAGGTAGAGGTGCAAGGTGTAGGGAGCAAACTCTAGAACTTTGGTTCAGACAGCTGAAGTCACTGTCACTAATAGTATAATGATTAAATTAGCGATGTTCCAGAGACCAGAATCAGATGAACACCAATACTTTCCAATCTTGTAAGTCTGCAAGAGGTCAGACAAGGCCATGGTGGAGAGGTTTGAAAACAATGAGAAGTTGGAGCTCAAAACTTGCTTGACCAGCAGCTGATGTAGGTCAGTGAGCAAGACTTAATGCAAGTTAGAACATGAAGTCATCCAAAACTCTGTTTACGTTTACGGAGATAGATATAGGAGATCAGCCAGGAGTACATTGTAATATTGAATTTTTGAGGTAATAAAGGCAGGAATAAGTGATTTAGCAGACAAATTGATAAGGGGCAAAATCAGGTGATGTGATGGAAATGGAAGCAGATAGTCTTAATAATGGTATGGTATATGGCCTGACGCTCATCTTTGATTCAGATGTAATGCAAAAAATTATGAATTGTCTGGTTTCTGAACTTGATTAAGTATTTTTCTATACATTTCCATCTCAATGAGGGAAGAGGCACTGCCTGATCTGGTCTGGGAAATGTACAGGGTTAAATAGAAGGGGAACCTTTTAGGGAGCAGTTATGGTACTTTGTATTATTTAGATTTTCTGTTGAAAAAGACAAGGAGAAATTGACGAAAGTATTTAACTGCAGGAGAGTTGAGACTTGATTTGTCCTAGGCAATTTGGAATTAACAGCAGGCAAAACTGTAACAGAACAGTGGGCTGTTTGAAGAAATGTTTCAGGTTCAGTTGAAATACTTTACCACAAGGAGGAAAAGGTTGGGAGACCAAAATCCCAGTCTCCATGGTTGATGACGACACTGAGAATAAAACAAAATTGTAAAAGAGGTATACTATACATATCAGATTGATAATACAAGTCAGACCGAGGCTGAATATTGAAAATTCAGTGGGGCAGTGAAAAGGAAATAAAAAAAAAACAATATTAGAAGGAACTGAAGATTCATGGAAAGAAGGTTCTAAAAGTCCTCCATCAGCAAATAAATATGAAAAGGAAAATACGAGTGGGGTTGCTTTGGGATGAAGAAGGGATCTGCATATAGAAGCATCAGACATGTCTGAGGCACTAAAGTGATTGTTTTGTATTACATCGATAGCACCTTCATTGGTAAAGTTTTATATTGATAATTAAAATGTGTATCACCAGGTGTATGTGCATGATAGGCCACCAGCAAAGGGTGGGATGCATCTGACAAGGCCGAGGAAAAGGTGGTGAAAATTGCAGGAGCACCAACCATAATCATTAAGTATTAAGGAATGCCAGAGAACTGGAACATTGCAAATGTTCATACCTTTGTTCAAAAAAGGTAATAAATATGTCAGATGTGGCTGCTTTGCCGATGGTTTGCATTTAGATTACAGAAAATGAATTTTTTAATGTGTTTGCATTTTGGCAAACACATCCTAATATGAATGGAACATCTGCAATCTACATAATCCAGTATAAACAGCGTTCTCGTTCAGAGTGCACTTGTTATAGAGTCATAGAGATGTACAGCATGGAAACAGACACTTCGGTCCAACCTGTCCACGCCGACCAGATATCCCAAACCAATCTAGTCCCACCAGCCAGCACCTGGCCCATATCCCTCCAAACCCTTCCTATTCATATACCCATCCAAATGCCTCTTAAATGTTGCAATTGTACCAGCCTCCACCACTTCCTCTGGCAGCTCATTCCATGCACATACCACCTTCTGCATGAAAAAGTTGCCCCTTAGGTCTCTTTTATATCTTTCCCCTCTCATCCTAAACCTATGCCCTCTAGTTCTGGACTCCCCGACCCCAGGGAAAAGGCAAAGTGTATAAGTCCTGCTAAGATTTGCTTCCCAAAGTGCAGCACCTCGCATTTATCTGAATTAAACTCCATCTGCCACTTCTCAGTCCATTGGCCCATCTGGTCCAGCTCCTGTTACTTGCCTTACTAAGGCAAAAATATCAATTGCTCCTGAAAATGAAGAGTTTTCGTCATTTTTATCCCCTACTGGTTCATGAGGTTACAGGAAAAATAACAGCACCTCAAACATTTAGAGGTTTCTGAAACTTTGAACAAATAATACTCTTCTTCTTGTGACTATGTGAAAGCCACAGTGGATTCTCCCATTGCTTAGATGGGTGAGATTTCAGCAAGAAGACCAATTGCTCACTATTGAGTGGTGTTGGGTTTATATAATAACCAAATCTTGATTTTCACATGCTATTGAAGTTACTGGAGGAGTGGATGAAGTCACTTGCTTTTATAGCCTGATCACTTCTGTTGGAACCTGACTATTCATCTGAAGTATGGGAATTGTTTGGTGACAGAGAGCTCTTGACTTGGATTGGTCATGTGTTTTTACCCCATGTACTGGAATTCAACTTTCAGGCTGCGATTTTCAGAATTATTTTGTATCTGAGTGTGGAGGACCCTGCCGGTTGGGTCCCCATATTCAACTAGCTGAAGTACCACCTTTTGTTGGCCTGAAATACACCACATATATCACATGTCCAGTCCAGTGAATCTTGAGTTCCGATGAGCAGGCTTACATTACCGAGTTTGCAGAACCTTGTAAGACTTTTTGTGTTCAAGGTTTTCTCCTGCCACTGGATTTGCATGTAAATATTAAGCAGAAAAGGTGGCACGTAGCTAGTTGCTTTCGATACTGCAAACCATGGAGAAATGATGTGAACCACTCCCTGGTAGACTTTAACCTCTGGGTCATTTCATCATCTGTCATTGTTCCTTTGAAAAGGATACTTGCAAGATAGCAGAAATGAGGGGATGGATTGTTGATAGTATCAATTGGATCTTGCAAGTTGTGCCCAGGGCCAGGTCGATCCAAAAGTTGACTTTTAGACCTATTGTAAGGCTCGGCAATTCTGAGACTGGGCTAATGCCATCAACATGCAGCTTGGTTGTCTTTGAATCTTGGAGTGTGCAGTTGTCAGCAAAGACTTTTTGTGTAAGTTTTGATCCCAGCTAATGGTAATACTGAACACTTCAGATCTCAGAATGAAACCTGGCTTGCTGGATCATGTATTTAATTTTTGCAGTTGCCTACTATAGTGGTCAATCACTGAAACCTTCATATGAGGCAGCAGATAACACATCACAAATTTAATACAAAAAAGAAAAAAACAAAAATGGTTTATATATCAGTTAGAAATAACAAATATTTAAATGCAGTTTCAACCTGTTTCCCAATGCTATCTTTCAGACTTTTGATCCCAGAGTATTATCACTCTTATAAAAGCAAAATATTTGTGGACGCTGCAAATCAGAAATAAAAACAAAAAATGCGGGACAAACTCAACATGGCTGACAGCATCTGTGGAGAGAGAAACTGAATTAACGCTTTAGGTCCAATGTAATCAGATCTGAAACCTGAATTTTGTATCTCTGTCAGATCTGGTGGAGGGCAGGGGTTGGGTTGATTGCGTCTATCGTGGGAAAGGGAAATCAGTGGTTGGATCAGGTCTGATGGTGGTGGTGGTGTTTGGGGTTTAGCAGCAAGATAGGGGGCTTTTGGGACAGGTCAGATTGAGAAAAGAACTGAGGCGATTTTTGCCCAGTTTTTGAGGCATGGAGGGGTAATGCAAGGTGTCTCAGTGTATGAGATTTGTTTTATTAATTTCTTTGGAACACTCTCGAGTCTCTGATCTAAATGGAAACATTTGAATGGTTCCATGCATTGAGGAATTACCCAGTGGAAAATTCAATTTACTAGGCGATTCCATGGTGCCACCATGTGCATCTCCAATCTGTACTGACATGATGGCTGTCTGACCAGTGGGAAATCTGGTACGTTTTCTGAAACTGATGCACTTAGATCATTGTTGCAGAATTGCCCTCTGACCTTTTTAAAAAAACTTTCTCAGAGCTAGCCACTTTCATTTGCCTCTATTTTGAAATCAAAACCAAAACTATAATCTACATGTTTTATTTGATAGCTCATGGAGCCTTGCTTTGCCCCAAACTTGAAGTGGAGTGATGATCCGCAAGCAATAAAACCAATGGTCTCTCAAATGGGGAGAGATTACTGTACCTTTGTAAACTGCATACTGTAATTTAATGCATTTTGCCTCCCAGAATATTGTTTTTTTTTGTTTGAATATAGTATGTTTTATTTATTCGCGGGAATTGGGAGTTACTAGCTAGACCAGCATTTATTGAACATTAAGAAGATTGTGATGAGCTGGCTCCTTGAACTGCTGCAGTCCTTCGGGGTGGAGGGATACTCTATGCTATTAGGAAAGTATTTTTAAAGTTTTGACCTAATGGCTGTAAAAGAATGGTGATTATATTTCAAGTCAAGTGTATGCATCCATTGCCACCCAGTGGATGGGTTTGCTGTCTGAGGAACACTGCTGAGTTACTGCAGTGTGTCAATTAGGTAGTATACACTGTATTTGTGGTGAAGAGAGTGAAAGTTGAAGACGATGGATGAGGTGCCAGTCCTGGATGGTATCAAGCTGCTTGAGTGTTGCTGGTGTTGCAGTTTTTCAGACAAGTGGAGAGGGTACCTTCACACTCCTTACTTGTCATGTAGGTGATTGGCAGGTGTTGCAGAGACAGAGAGTGAGTTATAGAGTCCGAGAGATGTGCAACATAGAAGCAGACCCTTCGGTCCAACTCGTCCAAGCCGACCAGATATCCCAACTCAATCTAGACCCACCTGCCAGTACCTGGCCAATATCCCTCCAAACCCTTCCTATTCATATACCCATCTAAATGCCTTTTAAATGTTGCAATTGTAATAGCCTCCACCACATCCTCTGGCAGCTCATTCCATACACATACCACCTCTGCGTGGAAAAAGTTGCCCCTTAGGTCTCTCTTATATCTTTCCCCTCTCACCCTAAACCTATGCCCTCTAGTTCTGGACTCCCCATCCCAGGGAAGAGACTTTGTCTATTTACACTATCCATGCCCTTCATGATTTTATAAACCTCTATAAGGTCACCCCACAGCCTCCGACACCCCAAAGAAAACTGCCCAAGCCTATTCAAACTCTCCGTACCCTGGCAAATCTTCCAACCCTGTCAACATCCTTGTAAATCTTTTCTGAGCCCTTTCAAGTTTCACAACATCTTTCCGATAAGAAGGAGACCAGAACCTTCAAGATGGTTGTGCCATCTTTCTAGACGTAGAGGTCGCGAGTTTAGAAGGTGCTGTTGAGGAGTTTTGGTAAATTTCTGCAGTGTACCTTTACAGCAGTTCAGACCTTTGCTATTGAGCATTGGGGACTGTACAAATGATCAAAGTTTGTGCGAAGATTTGTAGCTCGGGTGCTCGTTGTTGTGGTTCTGTTCGCCGAGCTGGAAGTTTTTGTTGCAAATGTTTCGTCCCCTGGCAAAGCGACATCATCAGTGCTTGGGAGCCTCCTGCGAAGCGCTTCTTTGATGTTTCCTCCGGTGTTTATAGTGGTCTGTCCCTGCCGCTTCCGGTTGTCAGTTTCAGCTGTCCGCTGTAGTGGTTGGTATATTGGGTCCAGATCGATGTGTTTGTTGATGGAGTTTGTGGATGAATGCCACAGAACAGAAAACAGGACGCTGAACCTATCAACAAAGACGGCATACTTAAACTACTGGACTTGTGCCTCACAACACACTTCACATTCAACAACCTGATATACGAACAAATCAACGGAACACCCATGGGCTCACCGATCTCGGGACTCATAGCAGAGGCAGTTATGCAAAGGTTAGAACAAACAGTCCTACCACAAATTCAACCCAAACTCTGCGTCAGATATGTCGATGACACGTTTGTAATCATTAAAAACACGGAAATAGAAAAAACACACCGGATCATCAACGCCACACTCACAGGAATCCGATTCACGAGAGAAGAAGAAAAGGATAGCCAACTCCCATTCCTAGACGTGATGATACAGAGAACACCGAACGGAGAATTCACTACAAGGGTATACAGGAAAGCCACGCACACAGACCAAGTCCTGAACTATGAAAGTAACCACCCCAACACACACAAACGAAGCTGCATCAGGACACTATTCAAAAGGGCCACAACACACTGCAGTACACCAGAACTGCAAAAAGAAGAAGAGGAACACCTATACAAGATATTCGCCAAAAACGGATACCTGCGCAACTTCATCAACAGATGCCTAAGAGAAAGACCACGGAACGAGGACATACCACAAACAAAAGGACTAGCCACACTACCATACATCAGGAGCATCTCGGAACTGACAGCCAGACTACTGCGACCCCTAGGACTCATAACGGCACACAAACCAACAGCCACGCTCAGACAACAACTCACCAGAACGAAGGACCCGATACCCAGCATGAGCAAAACTAATGTAGTGTATAAAATACCATGCAAGGACTGTACAAAACACTATATAGGACAAACAGGAAGACAGCTAACAATCCGCATACATGAACATCAACTAGCCACGAAACGACACGACCAGCTATCCTTAGTAGCCACACACGCAGACAACAAGCAACATGAATTCGACTGGGACAACAGTACTATCATAGGGCAAGCCAGACAGAGAACAGCCAGGGAATTCCTAGAGGCATGGCATTCATCCACAAACTCCATCAACAAACACATCGACCTGGACCCAATATACCAACCACTACAGCGGACAGCTGAAACTGACAACCGGAAGCGGCAGGGACAGACCACTATAAACACCGGAGGAAACATCAAAGAAGCGCTTCGCAGGAGGCTCCCAAGCACTGATGATGTCGCTTTGCCAGGGGACGAAACATTTGCAACAAAAACTTCCAGCTCGGCGAACAGAACCACAACAACTGTACAAATGAATTGAGTTTATTGTCACACGTACTCACTTGAGTACAGCGTAAAGTTTACAACTTGCCACTTACAGCACCATCTTAGGTTCAAAAGTACCTCAGTACGGAATCTTGGTATAAAGCAGAAAATAAAAGTTAAACATGGCAGTCCTCCTTCCTAAATGCAGGTACAAAGGGAGCAGGGTTAAAGTCAGGAATTGATTCCATGAAATCTCCCTTTCAGATTGCAGATAATCACAAGAATCTTCAGGTCCACAATAACTAAACCCCTCTCAAACCTTCTCAACAAATCAATCCTTGGGAAGGAAACCAAAAAGCAGAAGAATGTTTGTTTGAATTGGAAGAAAAACCAGAAATAATTTCTCATTGCCGATTTCCTACTCTTTGACCTGCTCTTGAACATAGTATTTATATGGCTGTTCCTGTAAAGGTCTGTTTAATGGTAACCCCCAAGATATTGATAATGGGAGATTCAACAATGGTCATGCCACTCAAGGTCAAATGGCATTGGTTAGATACCATCTTGCTGGTCTTGGTATTTGTATGGCACAAACATTACTTGGTGCTTATCAGCCCAAATGTAGGTGTTGTCCAGATCTTGCTGCTTATAGACATGGATTGCTTCAGTATCGGAACTGTCCTAAATTGGGCTGAACATTGCACATGAATGAATATCTGCACTTCTGACCTTTATGATGGAGGGGATATCAATAAAGCAGCTGAAGGTGGACCCTGAGGAACTTGGGTAGCGATGTTCTGAGGCTGATCTAACTGTTCTCCAACAACTGCAGGCATCTTCCATTGTGCTAAATATGGCTGCAACATTTTCCCCTAATTATCATTGATTCCAGTTTTGTTCTACATTCCCACAGTGTCAAACATGACATTAATCTCAAAGACAGTCACTCTCCTCATCTTGAAGGTCAACTCTTTAGTTGAAAAGTGTGAAGAGCTCATGCTCGAAACGTCGGCTTTCCTGCTCCTTGGATGCTTTCCAGCACCACACTTTTCAACTCTGATCTCCAGCATCTGTGTTGTCCTGTCCCACCCCGTCCCGTGTCTCCAACACCCCCACCCCACCCCACCCCAGTCAAAGCAAAACACTGAGTATAGTTTTACCTCCTTCGTCTTTATTCCGGGCGCTGGAGGGTGAGAGAATGTGCACATGGGCGGTCAGAGACATGAGTTCTTGGCCTTCTCTGGAATAGTAGCTTCTTAATGAATTATATAGTCACTTACAGGGAGGAGAATCCAGATAAGGCAACATTCATATTGATTGGGTGGAATAAAGATGAAGGTAAAACTATACTGAGCGTTTTGCTTCAACTGAAGGGAAGGGGGCGGGGGAGAATGGGGCGACACCATTGGGTCTGATGGTTGAACTCCCATTTGTGCTAGGAATTGTAACATGACTGAACTGGTTGAGTCAAAAAATTGATCGCAAGGATTGAAATCATCGAGGTGTTACCTTCAAAGTGTAAATAAACATGGCATTTTGGGGATATGTTGATATAGGAGTAATGTCACTGGACTAATAATCCAGAAAACTCAAGCTAATGTTTTACAGGGCTGTTAAGAGCGCTGTAGCAATGTCCCTCAATATTGGGCCATTGTCGTCCCATTTCCATATCAGTCAAAGCAAACAGAGGCACAGTATGGTTTATCTTCTTCGTTATTCTGAGCCCTGGAGAGAGTGCGCGATCGGTTCTGTGTTCTCTCAAACAGCAGATTCTTAAGGAATTATATAGTCACTTATAGGGAGCAGCATCCAAATAGGGCAACATCTGTATTGATTGGGTGTCCATTACAATCAGCAAGCATCAACAGTAAAGATTAAGCCATCTGGAATTACACAATAGATGATGTTCACCTCGTTAACCCACTACCTTTGCCTCCTGCACCTCATTATTTACTGCAAGTTCTAATCTGGTCAAAGTCTTGCTAGTTGAGCCTTTGTCACACAACCCTAAACTTAACGCTTTCTCTACCTGTTCATACCTAATACACGTTTTCACTGTAACACTTTATTTCAAGTCTCTCTGCTTCATAACATGTCTCAACAGGTTGATTATGTAGCCCTGAAATTCATAAATGTTTTTAGTGAATGAGACTGTTCGAGATTCCAGGTTCAAATCCTGAGCAAATTGTAATTTGATGTCAGTCTTCTAATTCACCAGTTATGTTCTTTAGCCAGCATAGATTTCTAAAGAGGAAGATTGTATTTTCTGATCTTCATGTTTTTTGAAGAGGGAACAGAAAGAGTTAATGAGAATAATGCTGATGATTTGGTGTATGTGGACTTCAAGAAGGTATTTAAAGAGCAAGGAGGTGATGTTTAATTTGTACACGACATTTGTTAGACCTCAGTCAGGGTATGTATACTGTTCTGGACACTTCACTCAATCATATGAATGCATTGAAGAGAGTGCAGAAAAAAATCACAAATGTGATTTAAGCAATTTCGGTTATGAGGACGGATTGAAGCCATTCGGAATGTTCTTAAAGAGTGAATCTGATGCACATTTTCAAAATCGAGAGGAATAAGTCGGCAGAAACTGTTCTTGTAAAAGGATCAAGAATAATAGGGGCACAGATTTAGTGATTTGCAAAAAGGCAAATGTGATTTGAGACAAATATTTTCACGCAATGAGTAGCACTGAAGTGTACTACCTGGATGTGTGTTGGAGGCAGGCACAGTTCAGGAAGGCATTAGATGATGATTTCGGAAGGAATAATGTGCAAGCTATGTGGAAAAGAGGAAAAGGAAATTTGTGCTCATTTGGAGAGTCAGAGACATGATAGGCTAAATGGTCTCCTACTGTAACATTTGTGAATATAGAAAAAAAAGTAGCCTAAAGTTTGTATCATTTCTAGTTTTTCCTCAAATTAGCCACCAACTCCAATATACCTCTTTTTTTTAAACTTTGTACTCTGTATGACTAAACTGCCATATATAACTTGGGCATGCTGTTTGTAGCTCAGCTCAGTTTCTGACCCTAATGCTTTAGATGAAGACAGTGTGAATCTCTACCCTTGTTTGTCATGATCTACCTGTGCTCATCTGTTGATATCCTTTTCTATGCTTGTATTATTTCTATTAAAATAAACATGACACTGGATTATAGTCCTAGAAAAGGTTTATTTGACAACACAAGCTTTTGGAGTTCTCCTCTTCCGGTTGCTAGTGAGGGAGGATATATTCGACACAGAATTTACTTACTGAAGAAGGAGCAGAACTCAAAAACTTGTGTTTGCAAATAAACCTGTTTGACTATGACCCGGTGTCTTGTGATTTTTGACTTTGTCCACCCCAGTCCAAAACTGACACTGCCACATCGTATGTTATTTCTGTACAGCCATTGCTACCCACTTCTGCCTGACTTCCTATCTCACACCCTTCATAATCTTCAGTTCAGTCAAAACTTTTCCTGTTTGCTAAAGTGCACTATGTACAGCTATTATAAATCCTGCCCCACTGGTTTATTCCCACAATCTGCTGATTGCCAGTTCACATGAAACCTGACCTGTCTTCACAGCTTTCACTTGCTATAGAACTTGTTCCAATCACCTAAGAATCTAAATCTTTCCTTCTATATCCAACTTCAATCCATTTAATAGCAAGTTTATCAATGCTGTTCTAACCTGTATAGCAGCTTGCTCTCTGTTATTCCAAGATTACTATCCAGGTGGTTTTGCTATTCTCTTTAATCACTTTCAAAAATCCATCTTACTCTTTTTTTTGTCTGTTACTGATTACAGTAGTAAACTGATTTCTGCAACAGGATAAACATTGTGTACGGACACCTCTGATTCCTTCAGTTTATGGAAGGACCTTTAACTGAACTTGAAATGTTTAGTCTACACTTGGAAAAATTTTATTTCTAGAAATGTATGCAGGTATACAGTAGTAAGTTGAATTAAGAATGTTTACTTTCTGCATCAAACTGTTTTTGAATACAGTGTACTTTTTAACTGTCCTTTTAACTATAATTTGAACTTTTCATATCAACACATTTCTTGGCATTCATAGAGCCCCAATGACAGTTTGATTGAATTCTAGACATGACCAATGGCTCCTTGTATTCATCATTCTCTCGCATAAAATCATCAATTGAACCACCTCCACGTAATAGAATACATGACACCTTGCATTTAAATAGCACCTATAAAATCAGAAATATGTCAAGGTGCTCCACTGGGGTGGAACAAGACGAGTTAAAATAATCTGCTTCATGAAGTAATTACAGTTGATGCATATTGTGTTTATGCTTGTTGGAGAGTTGAATCTTAAAGTGCATTTATCTTTGAAACATTTTTAATTGCAAACTAAAAACCAATGAAAATACAATTAATTTTAACTTGGTCCTTTAATGCAGTTTTCTATTTTGATTACTGTAAGTTCGTTGTGTTTATTGTGAATGTCACCAAGTGATGCAGCAATGATATGCGCAAATAGCTCTGCAGTGGAAGAGCAGCTACTTGTAATAAAAATGGTACTGCCTTTATAATCACAATAGAAGGTGAAATCCAGAGTCAACTCACTAAAGTCAATAAATATTTTGCTACCTGCAATGATCATTAAAAACGTATGAAATGTAGTGCTTGAAAAGAAGTTGTTAGAAGTTTAGTCTGCACAAAAAAATGTGCTGCTCTTATGTGATTGATCTCCTACTGGATTAATGGATTTCTGCTGTCAGTTTGATAACTTTTGGTGCAGTGGTGGAGGAATAATAGGCTGTCTGACATTAGGTGCTGAAGGTGCTCTCTGTTTAACAGAAGGAATGCTTATCACAGTAAATACTATCCACAGCAATTGCACATGCATCCTGGTGAACCTGGCTATGTTGCAGTGAAGTATCATCGTTAGCCCATCTGCACATGTGCTGATGGCCATTTTGGTGTTTGGAGTAATCCTTCTGGAATTTTTAACTAGACTAGGACACAAGGAGCAGACTAGACAAAAGAGACACTAATTTATGCAGCATGAGAAGGTGATGGTCTATCGTTGGCATGGAGAAACAACAAGAATGCAACATAGATCATGATTCTTCAGACCAGACAGACTACTTGTGTGGGATCCATCTTTTAATGTTTGCCATTACAAGACTTGGAATCAGTTGTACAGCACGGAAACAGACCCTTTGGCCCAACTTGTCCGTGCCCACCAGATATCCTAACCTAATCTAGTAACATTTGCCAGTACTTGGCCTATATCCCTCAACTGTTAGGGGCCAGACCGAATCCCCTCAAAACCTGTCAAAGAGCTAGCCTTGAGCCTCCCTTTGTATCATTTTAAAGCAAGTGCAAGGTGTGTTCCAGATGTAATTAAATTGATCAAACTGCCATGTTTGAAGCAAAACATACTTTATTTGTACACTATAGTTAAAATACAGACCAAAAAAATTAGCTTAAATAACTCTATTGAAATATTTAGCAAAATAATAAACTATTCAAACTCTATTCCATTGTAGCAATATCCCAGAGGCACACTGTTGGTGAAGATAAAGTCGATAAAATAGATTCCCTGCTGCTGGAATTGCATATGAAAGAGAACCCAAACTTAGCTGCAGCAAAGAGAGAGAGAGAGAGATGTAGCAGCTTTCACAACCTCAACAGCTATTGAAAGCAAAACTAAAAATCCTGGTTCTGTGATAGCTTGACCTCAACCATTCAGGCTGCATCTATTGTTTCACCTTTTTAAAAAAGGAGACTTGAAACATCATGGCACTTTTGTCTCAATGTGGGTCCCAGCTACCATGTAAGCTTGATGTTGAGATCTGGCATATCAAACTTTGCTGTATATCTTAAATGTTGGCTCTCTTAATCAACTTCTATCAGTTTGGTCTTAAGCGGTGCCTAATCTACCTCGCATTACTTGGAAGGGGAAAGGATCTCAAATTTAAACAATGGGTGAATCAAGCTATATCATTCTCCTGCTTTGGAGTAAACGTAGAAGCGATTTTCCCGAATAATAATGCTGTCAGCCAAAAGGTGCTTTGACCATGTAAATGAGTAAAGTGATGTGCGTTTCAGGGCCAATGTGATGACAAAGAGAGTGTATGTTCCAATGGCTGAATGGCCATAATCATTTTCATTTGACTATTTGAAGCAGGTGGCATGCCCATGCTTGCGCACACCAACAGTTCATCCATTGTTAGATGCAATTTTGCTAATAGAAATCCTAAATATTCCAGACTGTGCTAAGAATTATAGTGGAAACCAATTTGTTTGTAACTTGGGCTTGAGTGTGATGCCTTTGTGTGTGTGTCTGTGTGTGTGTGTGTCTGTGTGTGTGTGTCTGTGTGTGCTAGAAGCTACATCTAGTCAGTCATAGAGATGTACAGCATGGAAACAGACCCCTCAGTTCAACTTGTCCATGCTAACTAGATATCCCTACCTAATCTAGTCCCATTTGTCAGCACTTGGTCCATGTCCCTCTGAAGCCTTCCTATTCATATAACCATCCAGATGCCTTTTAACTGTTGCAATTGTACCAGCCACCTCCACTTCCTCTGGCAGCTCATTCCATACACCCACCATTGTCTGTGTGAAAAAGCTGTCCTTTAGGTCCCTTTTATATATTTACCCCTCACCCTAAATCAATGCCCTCTAGTTCTAGACTCTCACACACCAGGGAAAACACTTTGTCTATTTACCCTATCCATGGCCCTCTGATTTTATAAACCTCTGGGACCACCTCACTGCCTTCGCCGCTCTAGGGAAAACTGCCCCAAACTGATCAGCCCTACCCTGTAGGTCAAATCCTCCAACCTGGCAACATCATTGTAAATCTTTTCTGAACCATTTCAAGTTTCACAACAGCCTTCAGATAAGAGGGAGACCAGAATAGCATGCAATATTCCAAAAGTGGCCTAACCAATGGTCCTGTACAGCTGCAACATGACCTCCCAACCCCTATACTCAATGCGCTGACCAGTAAAGGAAAGCATACCAAACGCCGCCTTCACTATCCTATCTACCTGCGACTCTATTTTCAAGGAGCATTGAACCTGCACTCCAAGGTCCTCTTTGTTTAGCAACATTCCCTAGGACCTTACCATTAAGTGTATTAAGTCCTGCTAAGATTTGCTTTCCCAAAATGCAGTACCTCGCATTTATCTGAATTAAACTCCATCTGCCACTTCTCAGCCCATTGGCCCATCTGGTGCAGGTCCTGTTGTAATCTGAGGTAACCCTCTTCGCTGTCCACTACACCTCTAAATTTGGTGTCATCTGCAAACTTACTAACTGTAACTATTATGCTCGCATCCAAATCATTTATGTAAATGACAAAAAGTAGTGGTCCCAGCACAGGGTCACAGGCTTTCAGTCTGAAAAACAACCTTCCACCACCACCACCCTCTGTCTTCTACCATTGAGCCAGTTCTGTATCCATATGGCTGCTACTTCCTGTATTCCATGAGATCTAACCTTGCTAATCAGTCTCTCATGGGGAACCATGTCGAACGCCTTGCTGAAGTCCATGTAGATCACATCTACTGCTCTGCCCTCATCAATCTTTGTTACTTCTTCAAAAAACTCAATCAAGTTTGTGAGACGTGATTTCCCACACACAAAGCCATGTTGACTATCCCTAATCAGTCCTTGCCTTTCCAAATACATGTACATCCTGTCCCTCAGGATTCCCTCCAACAACTTGCCCACCACTGAGGTCAGGTTCACCGGTCTATAGTTCCCTGGCTTGTCTTTACCGCCCATATTACACAGTGGCACCACGTTTGCCAACCTCCAGTCTTCCGGCACCTCATCTGTGACTATTGATGATACAAAAATCTAGCAATAGGCCCAGCAATCACTTTTCTAGCTTCCCACAGAGTTCTCGGGTACACCTGATCAGGTCCTGGGGATTTATCCACCTTTATGCGTTCAAGACATCCAGCACTTCCTCCTCTATAATCTGGACATTTTGCAAGATGTCACCATCTATTTCCCTACAGTCTATATCTTCCATATCCTTTTCCACAGTAAATACTGATGCAAAATATTCATTTAGTCTATCCTCCATTTTCTGTGGCTTCACATAAAGGCCGCCTTACTGATCTTTGAGGGGCTCTTTTCTCTCCCTAGTTACCCTTTTGCCCTTTATATTTGTTAAAACCGTTTGGATTCTCCTTAATTCTACTTGATGGTTAAGAATTTTGATTTGTTAGAATACTGGTTTTAAATAACTGAAATGCCTGTTGTGGTTCTGTTCGCCGAGCTGGAAATTTTTGTTGCAAACGTTTCGTCCCCTGTCTAGGTGACATCTTCAGTGCTTGGGAGCCTCCTGTGAAGCGCTTCTGTGGTGTTTCCTCCGGCATTTATAGTGGCCTGTCCCTGCCACTTCCGGGTTGTCAGTTTCAGCTGTCTGCTGTAGTGGCCGGTATATTGGGTCCAGGTCGATGTGTTTGTTGGTGGAGTTTGTGGATGAGTGCCATGCTTCTAGGAATTCCCTGGCTGTTCTTTGTTTGGCTTGCCCTATAATGGTAGTGTTGTTCCAGTCAAATTCATGTTGCTCGTCGTCTGCGTGTGTGGCTACTAAGGATAGCTGGTCGTGTCGTTTCATGGCTAGTTGATGTTCGTGGATGCGGATCGTTAGTTGTCTTCCTGTTTGTCCCTGTATAGTGTTTTGTGCAGTCCTTGCATGGGATTTTGTACACTACATTAGTTTTGCTCATGCTGGGTATTGGGTCCTTCGTTCTGGTGAGTTGTTGTCTGAGTGTGGCTGTTGGTTTGTGTGCCGTTATGAGTCCTAGTGGTCGCAGTAGTCTGGCTGTCAGTTCTGAAATGCTCCTGATGTATGGTAGTGTGGCTAGTCCTTTGGGTTGCGGCATGTCCTCGTTCCGTTGTCTTGTAATGCCTTGTTTGAATCACGTTCTCAATTCAGTGTGTTTTGTGGGCTATGTAATGGGGCAGATTTCGTTTTATATTGAAATTGTACAACATTGTGTCCTTTTTAAAATTAACAAACTTGTAACCTTAAAACAAATTGAGTGCCTTGAGCCCCTGATTTTTTTCAAATTCTACAATGCCAGTTTCAAAACAACAGTTGGGTCAGTGGTCATGTTTTAGCCAGATGAGTATTGTATTAAAATATCTTTTTTAATGCAGCGTGCTCACAAAAAGAGTAGTGCATTTTTAGTTTGATGTTTTGTTAAGATTTTCTAGAGAAAATTAGAACTTGAGGCTGTGCTGTTTCAGTTCTATTATTTATTGTTAAGATTTCATTGGCCCTCTTCATATTGCAAATTTAAAGAATGTGTTGATTTTTACCAAAGTTGCCACTGTAATTCCCACTTTTATTTGGAGAATATATTTTAAAATATTCAGCATTTGTTTCCCACGAATATTTGAGATTTAAATTTGAACTAAAAACTGCTTCTTCAGTTGCTAAAGCACAGGAAACATTTTGTTGTTTTGCTGTTCTAGACTTTTGAAATACTTTTCCTGACAGCTTTTACATTAGCCAAGTATCAATTTGTTAAAAGAAAATAATTTTTGAATAACCTGAATGGTTTGATTTTATGGCCACTATTTGTTTATAAATGACTGAATTGTTAGGTAGTACAGTTTAAAAGTTTATGGATTGTATAAAACTTGGATAATGTCATAAATAGTGAACGGAGTAACAGACTTCAAGAATTTAAACAATGTTGGAATAGGCAGACACAATTTATTGTCGTTAAATGTGTGTCTTCATACCGATAACCATCTTGGCAAGGAAGGAATGAGAGAGGAAATGCAGAGATACTTTCAGCAGCTAACATCGTCTTGAGTTTCTCCATTCACAGGTAAAGCATGCCTTTCGGACCACGGCCCACCCCTCCACAACCTGATTCAATCAGCTCCCCAGTCATGAGCATGAAAAATGGAGAAGCTAATAACAATGAAGAGGAGGTCGGTACGCTTTTTGTCAGTGGCCTTCCTAAGGACATTAAACCACGTGAGCTTTACCTTGTCTTTCGATCATTTAAGGGATGTGAAGGTTCACTGATCAAGCTACATCACAACAGCCAGTTGGCTTTGTTTCATTAAACAGCAGAGTGGGAGCAGACTCAGCAAACAATGCTGCATTCACCTAGCCTGCTACTGCAGCTGCTGCACTATACACTCTGATGCGCTGGTATCCTCTGTCTGAAGGATCTCTGGAAGGATCGAAGTTTCGTCAGTTTTGTGAAGCATTTAACTGCCCTTATCCAAGAATTCAGATTTATCTGTGGACAAGGACAGACTGAATTTTGTTTTCAGATTGGACTTTATGGAAGGAGATTTTGGAGAACTTGCTTATTTCCACTCGACTTTGAGGGGATGGGGTGGTCACGAAGGTCTGTGAATTTAAGAACTTTACTAGTGAATATTTTTCCACATAAGAGGATTCTTCAAGTTGTATTTACTGTAATGGACTAGTAATTTTTGTTGTTATAATCTTGCATCTTGTGTATCAATAACTTGCTTAAATACTGGTTGTCAGAATCTTAAGAAAGCTGGTAATGCCATCTCGGTGGTTATCACGAATTGATAAAAGGAGGGAATGAGAGTATGTATCGCGTATGAGCAGTTAGGGAAAGAGTTAAACTTTAAGTTTTGTGAAACAAAAGGTTCTGCTGAGCATGACTCAGATCAGGTAAGAACTTGCAGTTGACAGTGGGGTGCTGTAGGCAAGGGTAATGGGTTAACAAGGTGGAAAAGCATTCATTATGTAGAGCTTTTTAACAATATTGAAAGCATTGAGTATGTAAGATCAGTTTAATAAGGTGAGAAGTATTCATTATGTGAAGCCAGTTAAGGTTAAAAACATTGTAACAGCAGAAGGCTTAATCTTTACTATTGACACTCGCTGATTGTAACGGTCACCCAATCAATATGTATATTACCTTCTCTGGTTGTTCCTCCCTGTAAAATGAGTATATAATTAAGAAACTGCTGTTTGAGAGAGAAGACTGAGAATTCATGTCCCTGCGCACATGCGAACATGTCTCCCTCCAGAGCCAGGAATAAAGATGGAGGAGGTAGAACTATATATTGTGTTTCTAAGCGTAATGCTTCAACTGAAGGGGAGGGAAACAGGACGACAGTAGGTTTCCTTCTTTTTAAATACAGATTTGTTTTCATAGCGATTTAATTACAGTTGTCATAGTCGCCATTACAAAGACTAGTTTTCAATGCCAGACTGATTAATTTAAAATCCAACAGCAGCCAGAGTGGGATTTGTGTGCACCCAGAGCATTAGCATTGGGTCTTTGGGTTAATAGATCAGTGGCATTGTCACTGCACTACTATCTCCTTAGTTGCCCCTAAGAAATTATTTTTGACTCCTGTTGGTGCTTGCATTGAGAATTTTGATGTTTTGTCATCCATTTTGTCACCAGTTGTTTAATAAAATGTACTTAATCTTGTCGTTATAAGTGCAAACAGCTCTGAACATGAAATGTTGAAATTATTGGAAATTATCTGTCAAATAATCCAGATTGTGCTAAGAATTATGCTGGAAACTTGATGCTTAGCATCTCTTTCTCTTTCTTTGTACCTTTCCCTCACCCTGCCCTCTCAGTCTCTTTGCCATGCACAGAACACTTTTTTTATTTGGACGCCTAATACATATTAAGCTCTCCGCTTGAAAATAATTACTGTATGACTATCAACATTTGCATTTAAAAAATTGATTTTATTTTAGGTAAGCAGTTTTTTTTAAACTGGTGGCTGTTGTATAATTGTTTAATTCAGGGGGAAATGATGGTAATATCGCTAATGCACTCAGGATATGGATCAAATACCACCACACTTGGTGGAAGTGAACTGAGAATTATCCAGGGATAGAAAATCAAGTATAGGAACAAATGGTTGTTCTTAAGTTAGAAGGCTGTAACTCGGTACCACGTGGATCACAGCTAAACCACTAGCTATTCAATATATTTATCAATTATTAATGTTCAGATTTCGAGACCAAATGGAATATTTCCAGGTTTTCAGATGGCACAAAATTAGGTGGGTCTGAGAGTTGTGAAGAAGCTACAAGAGGCTTTAAAATGATTCATACAAGCTAATGAGTGGACAGAATATAGCAGTTAGAATACAAGATGGAGATATGGCAGGTTATCTAGTAGTAAAACGCTGTTGTAATGTGAGAGTGCCTCTCAGCACCAGGGACCTGGATTCAATTCCTGCCTCGGGCAACTGTCTGTGCGGAGTTGGCATGTTCTCCCTGTGTCTGCATGTGTTACCGCGCACAGTCCAAAGGTGTGCAGGTTAGGCGGATTAACCATGATAAATTGTTCATAGTGGCCAGGGATGTGTAGTTTAGCTGGGTCAGCCATGGGGATAAGGTAAGGGGGTTGGGCCTGGGTGGGGTGCTCTTCAGTGAGTCACTGTGGTCTTTGGCCGAATGCCTGTTTCCAAACTGCAGTGATTCTCTGAAAAGGAACCTGGAATATGCTTGTCCATCAGTCACACAGGTAATAGGTAAATGCAACAACTAGTTAGGAAGGCAAATGACATGCTTTATAGCAAGAGAATTTGAGTGCTGGAGGAAATAAACTTTAGATTAGATTAGATTACTTAGTGTGGAAACAGGCCCTTCGGCCCAACAAGTCCACACCAACCCTCCGAAGCGCACCCACCCAGACCCATTCCCCTACATTTACCCCTGCACCTAACACTACAGGCAATTCAGCGTGGCCAATTCACCTAATCTGCACATTTTTGGACTGTGGGAGGAAACCGGAGCACCCGGAGGAAACCCACGCAGACATGGGGAGAATGTGCAAACTCCACACGGTCAGCCGCCTGAGGCAGGAATTGAACCCGGATTGTAACTCTGTTACAGTTTCATGGAGCTTTGGCAAAACTGTGCAGTTTTAGTCTAATTACATAAAAAAGATAACCTTTTTTAGTTAGAGGGAGTTCACCAGAATGATTCCTGGCATGGCTGAACTTTCCTAATGAGTAAAGCCTGACACACGGTTATATTCTGTAGAGTTTAAAATAATAAAAGATGACATCATGGAAGCATCATCAGGAAGTAAGAATGAGATCTAGCATTGGAGTCTCAATCTCAGAATAAGAGGAGGCCATTTTTGGATGAAGTGAGGAATTTTTCTAGGGATGATGAATCATTGAATTTCTCTACCCTGTAAGGCAATGCCGATTGTTATTGAGTATATTCAATTCTGAAATTGATAGATTTGTTGATGTTAAAGATATTATGGCTATGGAAGTAATGTGGGAAAATTATTTTTGAAGCAAAAGATCAGCCATGATCTTGTCTCGGATATCATCTTGTAAAAGTTCAGAGCAAGCTCACTTTTTCAAATCTAAAAAGATATATCTATATCGTCATCCACTGAATTACTTCTGAAGTAGTGATCTTTCTTGGGGGAAATACTCTGATCATTTTGTGAAAATTAAAATCCATAATAGTTAACTGTTTTTAGAATGATCACATTTGGTGTATAGCCACAAAATGTCATTCTCCCTACCCTAAATTTATTATCTTCAGATGTATATCAGCTGATCTCAGAAGTGGTTATGGATTCCTCCATTGCTCTTTCTGTTAGGTCATTCCATTTCTTAAAATCATCTTTGTAATAAAATTTATCAATCCCTCACTTCAGAATCACAGAACCCATTTAAACTTATTAGAAGGCATGTGAGCTAGGATAGTTGGCAAATTTTTTCTGCCCTTTACAATTGTTACAAATTTATATACCTGAACTACAGTGCAAGCTAAAAGATTTAGCATTTTAACACAAGCTCAATGCCTCTAAAAACTACTGCCTCAGTACTGCAGTGTGTAGACAATGAGGCAATACCAGTTTTGCGGCACTTTGTGCAGTCTTCTGATTAAGATGTAAGGGTACTATTAGCTAAGCTACAAAAGGATTCCTTTTAACAAGTTAATTGTAACTAATTTTTAAATTGTTTTTTATTTCAGTAGTGAATTGACGGAGAAAAGAAAATGGCAGCAGAAACGCAAACCCTTAACTTTGGGCCTGAATGGTGAGGAATGTTTCCATATATTGTCATCAGCTATCTTTTGTTTTTGTTTAAATTATTCTGAAAACATGACTGTTAACAGTGAATGGTAGTCTCATTTTAAAGGAAGAATTGCATTTTGTATTCCAACTCTTGATCATTCTGTGCTGAGAAAATGTGTATTCAAAATGTAACCTGTATTTATTCAGACTGATGATGTTGATAGAAGTTGAGAATTTCATATTTTAGGATTACATAATCTGCAGAGAACATTCCGACTGGCTTTCAATTGATCAAAGGCTGGAGTCAAATCAAGTTAGAGTTTCTATCATTTTGGAGCTGTCAGAACATGCAACTTTGTAAATTTTACAAGAAAGAGCAGTACTGTTTAACATCTTTAACTCCAATTTAGTGAGGGTTCTATGCCTTTTCATGTTGTGCTTGCTTTTTCTTCAGTCACGAAAATAAAATGACTTAGTAATGCTAGAGATGGAAATGTGTTGCTGGAAAAGCGCAGCAGGCCAGGCAGCATCTAGGGAACAGGAGAATCGACGTTTCGGGCATTAGCCCTTCTTCAGGAATGGCTAATGCCCGAAACGTCGATTCTCCTGTTCCCTAGATGCTGCTTGGCCTGCTGCGCTTTTCCGGCAACACATTTCCATCTCTGATCTCCAGCATCTGCAGACCTCACTTTCTCCTAGTAATGCTAGAGACTACTTCAACATTACACCTGCTTACCAAGTTATAGTGGACAGTTTGATTAATCTGTTTGTAGTGTTAATGCAAGAGATAACCTTGAATGGGCAGGAATGAGCATTACTGGTAAAGCTAGCATTTGTCGCTCATCCTAAGGTGCCCTTGAGTTGTTGGCAGAGGGTCTTGACTTATTGTAGGTGCTCCCACACTGATGAGAGGAAAGAAGTTCCAGGATTTAACCCAGCACCAGTGAGGGAAGAGCAATACATTTCCAAATTAGGATGGTGTGTGGCTTAGGCAGAAAATTGCAATTGCTCCTGTTCTTGTGTATCTGCTGCTGTTGGGTATGGTAGATGCTATTGAAAGAGCCTTGGAGAGTTATTGCAGTTCATCTTGTAAATGGTACAATCTGGTAGTGGATGAGCTGTCAATCACAGGCTGGTTTGTCCTGATGGCGTTGATCTTGTATTATTGGAATGAAGGTCATTTGAAATAGGACACATCCTCATTTGTCACAACCAGCGTATAATACTGATGGATAACAGGATATTTTCAGATAGTGATACTTTTGAAAGGAGAAACAACAGATTGTGAACCTTGAATTATTGCTTGTTTTTGGGCTGCTGTATTGGCCCTCAATTGTAACTAAACATAAGTGGGCTGGTTTCTTTGCTTGTGGCATAATGCATTTACTGTTGCTTGTTGAGATTGTTACAATTTTAGATTATGACAAATCGAAGAAGCTAAAGAGTGTTTTAAGTATGTTCTTTTTTTTCTTGCAGGCTTCGTGCATTGTCAAGTGGTGGGAGTATTACCTCCCCACCCCTCTCACCAGCATTGCCAAAGTATAAATTAGCAGATTACCGTTATGGACGAGAAGAAATGCTAGCACTTTATGTAAAGGATCTCAAGGTATATCTTGGCAAGATCTAGTAAATTGAATGGTGAATGTTAAAAATTGATATAACTGATGGAATTGGTTGGAAACATTCTTATTTCTTTTTGTGATTTAATTTCTGGACTGTCTCTTAAATATTTAGTCTCAAATTCTTCCATGGCACATATTGAGCACATATTCTTAGGAAGGGATCCTTATTTTGGAATGTAAAACTTATCTTTTGGCTTTGGGAAAACATGGCATTTGAGTATATGTATTGGATGTAAATAACTATGAAGAATGCTCCTTCTCAACCTGTCCCCTTGCCTGAGGTGTAGTGACTGTCTGGTTAAATCATCACCAGTTGTATGCCTCTGATGGAAAGCAGCCCTACATTCTCGTAAATTAAAATACTTGGTTAACAATAGTAGATCAGGTTTGTCCTGCAAGTGGACTGATAATTTGTTTCTAGTAGTCAATGTCCCATTGTCTAAATCAGTGTTGCACCCTGAAGTCTTCCTCTTCCCTCAACTCAATTTGATCTGATGGCTTGGTTAAATTAATGAACAACGAACGTTCACTGGTTGCATTCTTCCCATGCTAATAGTTAGCTAATAGTAGGAAGCATCGACATGCTTAGTTTTTTAACATTTGTGTTTGAAAAGACTACAAATAATCAGCAAATGTAGAATTGTATACTAAATGACTGCTAAATTTAAGACATAAATTTTAAAATCTACAGCAAAATAAGAAATAAGAGCATCAAACCGCCCCCATGATTTACTTAGATCGTGACTGATTTTGTATTTCAATGCTATTTTTCCATGCTACCTCCATGTCCTTTGTCACTGGAATCTAGAAAGCTACTGATTTCTATCTTCAACATGATCTTCTACAGCCCTCCGAGGTAGCAAATTCCATGGATTCACAACAATTTTAGTAAAGAAATCCTCCTCATTTCCCTCCCAGTAAAATCTCAAACTTTTTTTATTTAGTCCCTTATTCTGACCAGTCCCAAAATTTTCTGGAATTCCTGGGAGGATTTTTTAACCTTCCTTTGTGAATGCAAGCTTAAGGTGTTTGTCTAGCTTCTGTGCCTTATGTCCCATTATAAATTGTTGTCTTGTTTTCTGCCTGCAGTGTGCCCAAAATTGTCTTGCTAATCTTCTCTTCTTTTCATACATCTAAGTTTTTATTGTCTCTTTATTATGTTTGTTGCTACTTTAAATTATGGTTTATTTGCTTAAGTTTCTTGGTCATCTCTGACTGTTAGTAATGATAGTAAAAGTTTCTTTCAATACATAAGAAACAAAAGAGAGGCAAAAGTAGAGATTGGGCCGCTCCAAATTGATGCTGAAAGGCTAGTGCTGGGAGATAAGGAAATAAATAAAGAACTTAATAAGTACTGTATGTCAGTCTTCACAGTGGAAGACATGAGTAATATTCCCAACAATTAAGGAGAGTCAGGGGCAAAGTTGAGTATGGTGACCATTACAAAGGAGAAAGTACTTGATAATCTAAAAGATCTAAAAACTAATAAACCTCCTGGCCCGGATTGGCTACATTCTAGAGTTCTGAGGGAGGTGGCTGAAGAAATAGTGGAGGCGTTGGTTGTAATCTTTCAAAAATCACTGGAGTCAGGGAAAGTCCCAGATGATTGGAAATTGCTGTTGTAAACCCCTTGTTCAAGAAAGGATCAAGACAAAAAATGGAAAATTATAGACAGGTTAGCCTAACCTCAGTTGTCGGTAAAATTCTAGAATACATAGTTAAGAATGAGACTTCTAAATTCTTGGAAGTGCAGGGTCGGATTAGAACAAGTCAGCATGGACTTAGTAAGGGGAGATCGTGCCTGACAAGCCTGTTAGAATTCATTGAAGAGGTAACAAGTAGGTTAGACCACGGAAACCCAGTGGATGTTATCTACCTAGACTTCCAAAAGGCCTTTGATAAGGTGCCTCACGGGAGGCTGCTGAGTAAGGGGAGGGCCCATCGTGTTCGACGTGGGCTACTGGCATGGTTTGAGGATTGGCTGTCTGACAAGGCAGAGAGCTGGGATAAAAGGTTCTTTTTTGGAATGGCAGCTGGTGACAAGTGGTGTCCCGCAGGGTTCAGTGTTGGGGCCGCAGCTGTTTACTTTATATATAAATGATCTGGATGAAAAGACTGGGGGCATTATGGCGAAGTTCGCCAATGATACAAAGTTAGGTGGACATGCAGGTAGTACTGAGGAAGTGGGGAGGCTACAGAAAGATTTAGATAGTTTAGGAGAGTGGTCCAAAAAATGGCTGATGAATTTCAATGTGAGCAAATGCGAGGTCTTGCACTTTGGACAAAAGAACACAGGCATGGACTATTTTATAAACGGTAAGAAAATTCATAAAGCCAAAGTACAAAGGGATCTGGGAGTGCTAGTGCAGGATTCTCTAAAGGTTGACTTGCAGGTTGAGTCCTTGATTAAGAAAACAAATGTAATGTTGTCATTTATTTCATGAGGATTGGAATATAAAAGCAGTGAGGTGCTACTGAGATTTTATAAAGCTCTAGTTAGGCCCCATTTAGAATACTGTGTCCCGCTTTGGGCCTCGCACCTCAGGAAGGACATACTGGCACTGGAGCGTGTCCAGTGGAGATTCACACGGATAATCCCTGGAATGGTAGGCCTAACATATGATGAACAGCTGAGGATCCTGGGATTATATTCGTTAGAGTTCAGAAGGTTGAGGGGAGATCTGATAGAAACTTACAAGATAATTCATGGCTTAGAAAGGGTAGATGCTGGAAAATTGTTTCTGTCAGGTGCGGATACTAGGACTTGTGGGCACAGCCTTAGAATTAGAGGGGGTCAATTTAGAACAGAAATGAGGAGACATTTCTTCAGCCAGAGAGTGGTGGGCCTGTGGAATTCACTGCCATGAAGTGCAGTGGAGGCTGGGACATTAAATGTCTTGAAGGCAGAGATTGATAAATTCTTAATCTCGCAAGGAATTAAGGGATACGGGGAGAGTGTGGGTAAGTGGCGTTGAAAGGCCAATCAGCCATGATTGAATGGCGGAGTGGACTCGATGGGCCGATTGGCCTTACTTCCACTCCTATTTCTTATGGTCTTAAGAATGTTCCCAAGCTGCCAGCTTAGTACCATTTTGGCAATATTCTGAGCCTCTTTGTTCTAATACAATGTTCACTTTTACGTTAGGAGAAAGTGAGGACTGCAGATGTTGGAGATCAGAGCTGAAAATGTGTTGCTGGAAAAGCGCAGCAGGTCAGGCAGCATCCAAGGAGCAGGAGAATCAACGTTTTGGGCATGAACTCTTCTTCAGGAATGTGTTCCTGAAGAAGGGCTCATGCCCGAAACGTCGATTCTCCTGCTCCTTGGATGCTGCCTGACCTGCGCTTTTCCAGCAACACATTTTCAGCTCACTTTTACGTTGGTCATGATTGGATCACTTTTCTGGCTGGTGATTCCTTTCTGAAAGAAATGTAAATTTGTTGTAAACTGTTCAAATTGCACAAGCCAGTTGCCAGTTTGTTGACTGCCATATCCTGCACTGCATGCACTTTCTGGTGTTGGGCTGTCTACAATCAGCTTCAGCTATTTTGTGAGTAAAGGAGCAGTATAAGCACCCGACACAATGAGTTTCGATATCTTATTTTTAAAAATTCAGTCAGTCCTTTCTCAATCCCTTTTAAAACATTCCATTTTCCATTTCAGTCTCCATCAAAAAATACAGAAGATGAAATGAAATGAAAATAATCCAAAATAGTGCTTGCTTTCACTTCATGATATGCTGCTTGTCCTTATCCCACAGTTGGCCGAATTGTCACTTTTGCTTTGACAAGTTCACTCATCTGGATTTATAACTAATTGACTTTTTGTAGCTGATCGAACAGTTCAGTCAGATAGTGTAAATGTTCTTTGCACACTTGACTGAAAGCAAACCAAATCATTTATGTAAAATACACAGTTACATTAACTTATTAACTATTAATAATAGTTCGAACTGTATTTTTTCATTCCAAACAGCACGATCTTCTATTGGTAATTTCCATCCGGTATTATCAAAGCCAGTTTTCTTTTTGGCTGTATCAGTCAATGGAACTTGCCAATATCCATTTAGATTTTGGTTATGAACCATGTGTTCAGTCTGTTTACTTCTATCCTCCAGTCTTGAAATAGGATATTTGTCTGCTTTTGTTACCATGTTGCCTTTGATAGGTAAAAAAGAATTGTTGTGGTTTTGTCACCATCGCAGTAAGTGAACTCTAGCTATGAGCACTAGATTTAATAATGTCATGGTCTTGATGTCCTTCCATTCTTGAGTTCAGTTTTCTGGATTGAGTTTAAGGATATTGCTTTATAGATAAAGCATTTGCTATATCAACATCATGAATAGTCAAAAAAAAAAATTATTTTTGGCCAGTGCATATAAGCCAATTTTGATTCTCGTCTTTGTAAGTCACATTGAACATTATCTGGAAGATATAAGCTATATAAACTTCTAAATATGTCTGAGTTATCCCATCTGATTGCTGAAAAGGGTCAATATTTTAACTTTCAATTTTTGATTCTTCAATTATTCTGATTTTTATTTTGCTTTCAATGCCTTTGATTATTGTAAATGTATTTTCTCCTGCGTATCGATCCCATCATCTTTTTAACATGACACACTTGTTGCTTCTTTCTTCCATCTTGCGTGCTGACTGCTTAATTTACATAGTTTTTAATTTGATAAGATCCATCGAGTCTGCACTGTCCCTCAGAGGAGCATTCCACCCAGATCTATCCCCCAATCCTGTCTGTATAAACCCACATTTACCACGGCTGATCCACCTAGCCTCTCACCCCTGGACGCTATGGGACAATTTAGCATGGCCAATCCACCTAACCTGCACATCTTTGGACTGTAGGTGGAAACCGGCCACTCAGAAACCCATGTAGAGATTGAGAGACTGTGCACACTTCACGCACAAACAGTCACTTAAGGCTGGAATCGAACCCGGATCCTTGGCGCTGTGAGGCAGCAGTGCTAACCACTGTGCAGCTTGTTTTGCTCTTTGCCCTTCCCCATTCTTCCCATCCCAAAAAATTCCAACTTTTAGATGCTGATCAAGTCGCTATCTCTTTCTCCTTCACTCCATGCACAACTCTTGCTCAGTGAATGCACAGCCCTTTAAAACATGCTTTTTTAAATCCTTCAATCCCCCTTTTTCCACTGGCACACACATTTGTTCAAAAGTTTAAATTCCCTTTTAATTTGTTCCAATTTACATGTTCGGCACCCTTCTAGTGCTTTTTGGCTAACTTGCATGCTGTGGTCAGTCCCTTTTGAAATTCAAAGCTCAGGCTGGCAGCATAGTCTCAACTTTGATTTATCAATTTCTCTTTAATCAAATAAACAATCAAGTACTTCAAAAGGATGGAATCCTGATCCTAATAACAAACGGTAACAAAGGAATTCTCTTATCCCAAGGATGTTATTGACAGAGTTCTAATCATAATCTTCAAAGTTTGATGCCATCTTTCCAGTGCCTTTGAAATTTTGTGTTTGACAGGCAGAAGATGCAAATTGTTTTATTCCTAAATTACTGGTAATTTCTTTGAATATTTGTGTAAAATTTCATCTTTAACCTGATTGGGGTAATCCATATCTCATTTAGAAAAAAATGAGCACTTTTCCAGTGACACTTTACACTAATTTTTCTAGCAGGCACTGCTTCAGGACATCTTGTAGAAGCATTTGTCATTGTTAAAAGATATCTATTTCCATTCCTGGTTATAGGTGTAGATTATGCACAATTTCGAGACCCTGTTAAATTGTTCTTCGAAGACTGGTATCAAATTGAAGGTGTAGGTTTAATTATTTGGGATTACCCCATTACCTGACGTGTATGGCATATCTAGCAAAGTTTGACCATATCTTTTATCTCATCTTAGCCAATAGAAATGTTTTCCCCATTGCCTGGCTGACTTACCATTGGAATTTTGAGAGTCACTTGCAAATTTTGTTACAATTTGAAGATGGCTTTCCACCTGATGGACCACTGCCTATTTTTCATTGGCTCCCTTTTCCTCACTAGTACTTTGTCTTCCAAGTAATAACATCCAGTCAATTTGGTGTAACTCTTTCAGTTAAAAATCGGTATGGTGCATTTCTGTAAAGATGATGAGCTAAACATATCAGATTCATTCTCTTTGCCTTCATCTTTTTTAGTTTCATTTTCAAAACATGTATTCTTTAAAAATGTAACTGAATTTCTGAATCATATCCCTGTTTCATCACCACCTCTTCTTCCTGTCTAATTCTTTGAAACTTGAGATCCTGTTGCAACACAGCCAGGAAGCAATCCAAGGTATTCCTCATGCCATGTTTCGATTTCTTTTACCTCTACTAGTTATTCAAACATGCCTAGTGTGACTGGTGTTCTTGAATCTGCCAGGTTATTTCCCAAAATTAAAATTTGTTCCTTCCACCGGAAATTGCTAAATTACTCCTACAAGACTTGGTTGTTAACTAATTGTCTCCTAATCCAGCTCTGTATAGTGAGACTGGTTTGTAACCTCCGCAAATGCCAACACTCAATCTTTTTATGCTTCATTTTCCCCTCGAAGATAAATAGTGTCAACAGCCAGCAACAGTGACTGACTTGCTCCAGTGTGACTCAATATTTTGAATAAAAACAAAATACTACTAGTGCTGAAAATCTTAAAGAAACAGAATACTGGAGAAACTCAGCCGGTCTGTAGAGAATGAAATCGAGTTAATGTTCCGAGTCTGGTATCACTCCTCTTCAGTAGAATACCTCTTCTATCTGCTATTTCGAAATTCTTCCATATCATAATTACCCTTACGTTCTCAATTTTTCTCTCGCTTTAGTGATCAAAGCCACTGATCTCATGGCATTACTTTGTCCTCTTGCAAATTCCACAGATGTCTGATTTAGGTTTGTTTCTTATTGTCATAGAATCATAGAGTTATACAACTTGAAAACAGACTGGTTGATCCAACTCATTTGTGCCGAACAGACATCCTAATCGGACCTAGTTCCATTTGCCAGCATTTCGTTCGTATCTCTGTAAACTATATACCCATCCAAATGCGTTTTAAGTGTTGTAATTGTACCTGCCTGCACCACTTTCTTGGCAGCTTGTTCCATACATGCACTACTCTCTGCATGAACAAATTACCCCTCTGGTCCTTTTTTAAATCTTGCCTCTCTCACCCTAAACTTATGCTGTTTAGGTTTGGGCTCCCCTACCCTAGAAAAAGGACCTTGTCTATCCATGCCCCTCATGATTTTATAAGGTCAGCCCTCAATTTCTGATGCTCAAGGGAAAAAATCCCTAGCCTGTTCAGCCTCTCCCTACAGCTCAAATGCTCCAGTCCTGACATTATCCTTGTAAATCTTTTCCGCGCTCAAGTTTAACAACATCCTTCCTGATGAAGGGTGACCAGAATTGTACAGTGTTCTAAACGTCATCTCGCTAATATCCTGTACAGCCACAACGTGACATCCCAACTCCTAAACTCAGTATTATGACCTGTGAAGGCAAGCGTGTCACTACCCTGTCCACCTGCAACTCCACTTTCATGGAATTATTCGCCTGCAACTCAGGTCTCTTTGTTTAGCAACACTTCTTTCAGCCCTGTCATTAACTGTATAAGTTCTGTCCTGATTTGCCTTACCAAAATGCCCGCATCTCACATTTATCTAAATTAAATTCCATCTACCTCTCTTTGGCCCATCTGTTCAAGGTCCTGTTGTACTCTGAGATCTTCTTCACTGTCCACTACACCACTAATTTTGGTGTCATCTGCAAACTTACTAACCATATCTCTTGTCTTCACGTCCAGATTATTTATATAAAATTATGAAAAGCAGTGGACCCAGTATTGATCCTTGCGGTACACCACTGGCCACAGGCCAGCTGTCCAAACAACAGTCCACCACCACCACACTGTCTCCTACCTTCAAGCCAATTTTGCATCCAGTTGGCTAGCTCCCCCGGATCGCATGTGATCTAACCTTATTATCCAGTCTACCATGCAGAACCTTGTCAAATGCTTTGAAATCCATATAGACAACGTCTACCACTCTGCCTTCGTCAATTTCTTTGTCACCTCTTCAAAAATACTCAGTCAAGTGAGACAAAACTTCCCATGCTCAAAGCCATGCTGACAATCCCTAATCAGTCCTTGCCTTTCCAAATGCATGCAAATCTTTCCCTCAGAATCCCCTCCAACAACTTACCTACCACTGATGTCAGGCTCACCGGTCAATGGTTCCCCTGGCTTTTCGCTACAGCCTTTCTTAAATAATGGAAGCACGTTAGTCAATTTCAAGTCTTCTAGCACCTTACCCATCGCTATCGATATTGCAAATATCTTAGTGAGGCACCCAGCAATCACTTCCCTAGCTTCCCACAAAATTCTGGGAACACCTGATCAGGTCCCAGGGATTTATCTATCTTTTGTATTTTAACACCAGAATCTCCTATCATGTAATATGAACTCTTTTCAAGACATCTCTATTTTTCTCCCCAATGTTCCCTAACTTCCATGTGCTTTCTCAATATTAAATACTGATGCAAAATATTCATTTAGTATCTCCCCAGTCTCCTGTGCTTCCACACATAGATGATCTTGTTGATCTTTATGGGGTCCCATTCTTTCCTTAGTTATTCTTTTGTCCTTCATGTATTTGTAGAATCTCTTTGGAATCTCCAAAGCTGTCTCATGTCCCCTTTTTGCCCTTCTGATTTCCCTCAAGTATACTCCTCCTGCTCTTATACTCTTTTGTTAGGGATTTACTTGATCCCAGCTGTCAATACCTGATGCCTGCCTCCTTTTTCTTGACTAGAGCCTTAATTTCTCTAGTCATCCAGCATTCCGTATACCTGACAGCCTTGTCATTCACACTAACAGGAACATATTATCTCCTGAGCTCTCATGATCTCATTTTTAAAGGCCTTGCAATTCCCAACCGTCCCTTTACTTACAAATAGCCTATGCCAAACAACTTGAAAGTTCCTGCCTAATACTGTCAAACATTTCCTTGCTCCAATTTGGAACTTTGACTTTTTGATCAGTTCTATCAACTATTTTAAAATTAATAGAATTATGATCACTTGCCCCAGAGTGCTCCCCCATTGACACCTCAGTCACTTGCCTTGCTTTATTTCCCAGCAGAACGTCAAGTATTGCTCCTTCTCTAGATACATCCACATAATGAATAAGAAAGTTTTTTTATCCACACTTAACAAATTCCTCCCTGTTTAAGCTCTGAACACTGTCCCAGTCAATGTTTGGAAAGTTAAAATCCCTGTACTATTAAAACTTTTTTTTTCCCTTACAGATATATGAAGTCCCCTTACATATTTGCTTCACAATTTCCCAATGATTATTGGGGACCTATAATGCAATCCCAACAAGGTGATCACCCCCTTCTTATTTTTAAGTTCCACCCATATAACTTCATTGGTTGATCTCCCAGGAATATCCTGCCTAAATACAGCATAACGTTCCCCCTAACCAAAAATGCCTCTTGCCCCTCTTTTCTTGCCTCCCTTTCTATCCTTTTAAAAAGCAACTCAACCTTGGAACCATTAAGCTGCCAGACCTGTCCACTCCCTCAGTTACATTTCTGTAATAGCGGCGTTGTCCCAGTCCCATGTTCCCAGCCATGCCCTGAGTTCAATACTTGCCCGGTTAGATCTCTTTCGTTGAAATAAATCCAGTTTAATTTATCAGTTTATCTCGTTCTCTGCCAAGCTCTTGTCTGCCTGACGGTTGGACTTGCTGCACCTATCTACTGTATCAGCCTGAGGTTTTTTTCCCTCACTATCACTTTGGGATAACTTAATACCAATCCTTACTAAAAAATCAATCAAGAGACAGATCACAGTATAAACATAAGAAAAAAAGTTGTCCTTACCTTATTCCCAATTATAAATTTACAGAAAAAAAACAGATTAAGGTTTAGAAGTTTTAGAAGTCTTGAAAATCGCTCACTTAGCTGATCAGGCTCAAAAAAACAAGGTCATATTCTTTTGTAGGTTCCGACTTTTTTTCTAAATCAAAGAAACCTTTTGCATTGCTGAGACTTCCCATGTTAGCCAGGAAACTTCCCTGCTTGTTTGTTGTTTTAGTGGAATCAGAATCCTCCTCTGAATTACTTCCACCTTCTTCTTTCCTTACTCTTAGTTTTCCTTTGGCCAAATCATGTCTAATAGCCCTGTCTCTTTGGGGTTCAAGTTTTTAAAATTCCTCCTTCCTTTGTTTTTCTTTGAATTCAAGTATTTTCATTTCTTTTTCTCCAACTCAAGATTTTCATTTCTAGCTATGTCTTACCTACTTTTGGCTGTGACACCTCAATTTCATGTTTCCCTTACTCCAATTCTAAATGTTGAATAATCGCTTGAAGAATCTCCTTACTACATCTTTACTTTTGCCTTCAATTTGTCTGCTAATGTTCTTAGTTTAACTGTAACCAGATATTTCAATCCACCTATAAATCTTGCACTTTCAGAAAACTGACAATATTGAAAGCCATCTTCAAAATTTGTGCCATGATCTTTATCTCACAGATCCTCCTTAAATCCAATGAAATCAAATCCTGCAAGAACAGGCACTTGATATCCCAGCTCATGTCGCTATTGACAAGTCAGATCCCAGCCTGAAATCTGGCTTGATGGATCATTTTGTTTTAAATTAACATAGTGGTCTTTCAGTGGAACACAAGTGTGCAAGGCTGCGTGTTTAACTTAAACAATAAAGCAAAATTTATTGTATAAAAGTAATGAAAATGAAATAGAACAAACCAATTCAATAGATTTTGAAACACAGCAGAATAACATCCTAACATCACTTTTTTCATTTTTTTGGATACCAGAGCGTTCCTCTTTCTATTCTCAAATAAATATAAAATTCTACATTTATTGAGATCCCCCATATTTATTATTTACTCTTGTAGCATGCATCCCTCATTTCCTAATTTATATTAGGTCCTACATTCCAACTACTGTTGGTAATGACCTGCACACAACTACACACTTGCTATCCCGTTCTGTGTCTTAGCTTCTCCCAAACTGACTGTATATTATGATTTTCTGATCTAAGATTCTCTCATTAATGTTTTGATCTTTTGCTAATGCTTGCTAAATGTTGAATACCCTTGAACTTTCTCATCCCTTATTGAACGTTCTCTGGCTGAATATGTCATTGATTTATTTAACTTGTAAGAATGCTGTTTGCATTCAGACTGCCTTTAATTCTTTCTGTGTATTACTTTAGTAACCTCTAGCTGCATCAGCAGGTGTGCTCTGAAGTTTGTATCCTCCGTATGTTCCTGCGTCACTTTGATTGCCATTTCCCTCACTGCTGCTTTGCTGTTTTACTTTGTCAAGATTGTGGTTCAGGTTTTAAGGTTGCTTACTGAGCTGGAAGATTTGTTTTCAGATGTTTCGTCACCGTGCTAGGTAACATCATTGGTGACCTTCAGTTGAAGCACTGGTATACTGTCCTGCTTTCTATTTGTGTATCTTGGTCTGTTGTAGTGCGTGATAACACTTTGGTGGTTCTTCTGAAAGGTTGGTAAATGGGGTCCAAATTCATGTGTGTTGATAGAGTTCTGGTTTGAATGGCAGGCTTCTAGGAATTCCAGTGCATGTCTTTGTTTAGCCTGCCCTAGGATGGATGGATTGTCCCACTCTAACTGGTGTTCCTCGTCTGTGTGTAAGGATATGAGTGATAGTTGGTCATGTCTTTTGGTGGCTAGTTGGTGCTAATGTATCCTGGTGGGTAATTTCCTTTGTATCTTGGTCTGTTGCAGTATATATAAAATACCCTGCAGGATATTTTATATATATTGCAACAGACAAGTGATATTATCCACCACAACAGACCAAGACAAACAAATAAAAAGCGGGACAGTACACCAGTGCTTCAACGTAAGCTCACTGATAATGTTACCCTAGCATGGTGATGAAACATCTGAGAACAAATTTTCCAGCTCAGCGAGCAAACTTACAACCTGATTTCAAGAAACCATTTGAATACCTGAGTAAGGTAGTAACCTCCAGTAAACTAAGAACATTAGCAGACATTATAATGTCAGTGTCTGCAGCGTTTTTCAGCCACGTTCAGATCCTCAAGGCCTGACTCTTGACCAAATGAGTGTGATTTTAAATCGCTAGGCCATTTTGCACATGGACAGCTTTGTGTAGCTATTTTCAGGTTGAGGCATCCTTTTGATGTCTTGCACGAAGGAATAGCTGGACATACTGTTGCAGTCAATATACTAATTTGCTCATAATTTTTGTTTCTACTTGTTTAGTTTTAACTTCCACATTTTAAAATCTGACTGTGCAGCAAGTAGTTGTACTGGCTCCAGTCTTGTCTATAATCCTTTATTTAAAGCAGGCATGTAAAACAAAACTGTCTGTTTCATTCTATTTAGCACTTCAATTTTATTATCTAATTTAGATTCCTGTAGATCTAACTGATAAGGAGTTTCTTCCTATTTTACAAGAGGAGCCCCTACCACCTTTAGCACTTGTGCCATTTACAGAAGAAGAACAGGTGAGTGATTTATGATGATACAAATAATTATTTTCCTTTTAAAGGGGATTGGCTTTTTATTTACTCTGTTCTGTATACAATGTTTGTGGAACTTTTAAGGATGGTGTACTGTTAATTTTTAGCAATCCAGTGTTGTTCCATGTTAGTTAGGATTATATTAGCTCTACAAATATCAGCCTGTTGGGCCTGATACATAAATGGGCAGGAAGGAGGAAAGGAATAGTGACCAAAAAGCTGCATATTACAGTGATGCTTATGTAAATCAAGCAGACCTATTTATGATGTAGAAGTAAATCTTATCTAAAATATCTTTTGTTACTAGAATTAATGATTTTGTTCAAAGCAATTTGAGAAAATATTTTTTGAGGTCATTTCAAATTAACTTACCTTGAGTCATAGCTATAGGCTAAGTGAAGACATTTTCCTGAATGAAAATATGCCTTTTTAGTTAAATCAATATGAATGAGTGTATTGCTATTAGTTGGAACTGGATATAGTATATTGCCTAGATTTGAGATGTTTCTCAGGTGTTTAAGGTTCAATATCATTGAAATAAATAATTCTTCAGACTTCACTTGTAACAATCACAAAATAATACATTAATTGGCTTAATTTTGTTTTTTATTTAAACCCATTAGAGAAATTTTTCTATGTCTGTAAATAGTACAGCAGTACTGAGATTAATGGGACGAGGTGGAGGAACTGTGGTTGGGGCACCAAGAGGTAGAAGTTCCTCAAGAGGTAGAGGTAAGTGTAAAAAACTTAATATTCAGTATTTGAATGTGCCACTTGATGGGCTCAACAATTTATACAGCTCCATTCCAATGTGTAATAAAAACTGAAAACACTGGAAATACTCAGTAGATCTGGCAGCGCCTGTGGGAATGTTTTGAGTTGAGTATGCTTCTTCAGAATTGTGTTCAGAAGATTCATATTCAATTCGAAATGTTAAGTCTGTACCTCTTTGATGCTTCCAGGCCTGCTGAGGTTTTTTAGCGCTTTGTTTTTACCTTTGGTATCGACAGAATTTTGCTTTTATTTCAGTGACCATGTATATTGTGCTTGAGTGATAAGTAATGATAGCAGTAAGAACGGAATTTGCCGCAAGTGTTTCCATTAAAACGCTTCAGGAGTAATGTAAAACTTTTTTTGTTTTTCTACTTTGATACCCAGTATTGACATCAAGTACTCCCAGGTGAGGTACAGCATGGGCCAGATGCAAAGTAAAGGACCATGTACAACATATATTTGGGCCAGGACAATAAGAGGTAGACATATTTTATTTCCTGCTGAGTGGAATATGGTATTTGTTCAACATGTAACTAAGCAGCCAAATTTGGACTACTTTCCTCTGAATTTCTAACAATGCTATGAGAAAGCACACAGAAAAATGTTTTGAGAGGTTAGGATTTAGAATGTACTGCCTAGTAGCATGACAGATACTGATCCAATAGTTGTTAAATAAGAATTTGAGAAACACCTAAAAGGGACAATATATTGCAAGGATATGGAGAAAGGATGGGATTAACTGTATTGCTGTTCAAAAGAGCTGAGCAATCTTGATGGGCTAAATAGCCCCTTTCTTTACTATACCATTCTTTGCTTCTTAATTAAGTGCCTGTGGTGTTTTATTGCCTGACCGTTCTGCATTGTCAGCTGTTAAAGTAAAATCTTCTAGTGCTATCCTGGTCCAATAAACGAAAGAAAATAAACAATATAAAATAGAGCAGAACAAAGTCCTGTTCAGAAGTTAGGTCCTTTTTTCACCAGTACTTGTATTTATCAATTACATTTGTGTGTGTAATTTATACTTTGTGCAGCCCAGTGATTATTTCTCCCTAAGGATACTCAGTACAACTAAATGGGCCTGTGCCTCGTAGTGGTAAACTCAGTGTTGACATCATTACTGCTTTGATTCAGACAATCCTCAGGAGGTCTGCATGTGGGTGAAGTGATATAGAAATCCAGAAATTCTGTGTTTCTCTAAAGCCTTTGCTTTTGTCAATTTCCATAAGTGCAATTAGGACAGTCAGAATGCCAAAGATGTTCATCTTTACACCATTAGTCAGACTGCAAAAACCTTTAAAGGCAGCATCTTATTGAATGAGTTGAACCTATGTTTTTGATAAGTGTTCTAAATTGATTATTAAATATTGTCCAGAACATCCTATATATTCAGGAATGCTATATTTCTCCATTAAGGAATGGAAACCCACATTTTTGGTAGAAATTTGATTTAAAATGCTTAACAATCACAACAGGTTATGGTCCAACAGGTTTATTTGAAAGTACAAACTTTCGGAGTGCTGCTCCTTTATCATCAGGAAGCCAGCGACCTGATTTGCCCATCTCCCCCTAAACTCTTTCCTATTCATATTCCCATTCAGATGCCTTTTTAAATGTTGTAATTATACCAGCCTCCACCCACTCCGTTGGAAGCTCAATCCATACACACCCCACCCTCTGCGTGAAAACGTTGCCCCTTAGGTTCTTTTTAAATTGTTCCCCTCTCATCATAAACCTATGCCCTCGAGTTTTGGTCACCCCTACCGTTGATTCTTTACCCTATCTATGCCCCTCATGATTTTATAAACTTCTATAAAGTCACCCCTCCGCCTCCTATACTCTAAGGAAAATAGCTCCAGCCTACTCGGCCTCTCCCTATTACTCAAACCCTCCAACCGTGGCAACATCTTTTTATAACTTTTCTGAACCCTCTCGAGTTTCACACCATGTTTCCCGTAGCAGGGAGACCAGAATCTCGCACAGTATTCCAGTAGTGGCCTAACCAATGTCCTGTACAGCCACAACATGACCACCTAACTCCTAATGTACTGACGAATAAAGGCAAGCATTCCAAACGCTGCCTTCACTATACTGTGTCTACCTGTGACTCTACTTACAAGGTACTATGAACCTGCCCTCCAAGGTCTCTTTGTTCAGCTACCTTTCCCAGGATCTTACCATTAAGTGTAATGCCCTAATCTGCCTTTCCAAAATGCAGCACCTCAAATTTATCTAAATTCAACTCCATCAGGCACTCCTTGGCCCACCAGCCCATCTGATCAAGGTTCCGTTGTTCTGAGGTAACTTTCTTAGCTGTCCACTTCACCACCAGTTTTGATGTCATCTGCAAATTTACTAACCATACCTCCTGTCTTCATATATAAATCATTTATATAAATGACAAAAAACAGCAGACCCAGCACCGATCCTTGTGACACACTGATGGGTCACAGGCCTCAACTCTGAAAAACAACCCTCCACCACCATCCTCTGTCTTATACCTTTGAGCCAGTTCTGAATTGAAATGGTTAGTTGTCCCTGTATTCCGTGTGATGTAACTTTGCTAACCCGTCTACCGTGAGGAACCTTGTCGTGTGCCTTACTGAAGTCCATTTAGGTCACATCCACTGCTCTGCCTTCATCAATCCACTTTGTTACTTTAAAAAAACTCAAGTCAGTGAGACACAGCTTCCAACGCACAAAGCCATGTTGATTATCCCTAATCAATCCTTGCCTTTCCAATACATGTAAATTCTGTCTCTCAGGATCCCTTCCAACAGCTTGCCCACTACCGATGTCAGGGTCACCGGTCTGTAGTTCCCTGGCTTTTCCTTATGACTGACCTTAAATAGTAGGACCATGTTAGCCAACCTTCTGGCACCTTACCTGTGGCTTTTGATGATACACATGTCCCAGCAAGGGGCCCAGCAATCACTTCCCTAGCTTCCCACAGATTTCTAGGTTACACCTGATCGGGTCATGGGGATTTATACACCTTTATGCGTTTTAAGCCGTTCAACGCCACCACCTCTGTAATATGGACATTATGTGGCTATTTATTTTCTCCAGTTTTCTAGCCTCCATAAGCTTCTCCACAGTAAACACTGATGCACCATACTCCTATCATATCTCCCCATCTCCTGCGGTTCCACACATTAGTGGCCTTGTTAATCTTTGAGGGGCCCTATTCTCTCCCTAGGTTTTGTCCTTAATAAATTTGTCTAATCTCTTTAAATTCTCCTTAACCCTATTTGCCAAAGCGATCTCATGTCCCCTTTTTGTCCTCCTGATTTCTCTCTTAAGTTTCCCTCTTCTACTGTCTATATACTCTTTTAAGAATTTACTCGATCCCTGCTGTCTCTGTCTGGCATATGCTTCCTCCATTTTTCTTAACCAAAACCTCACTTTTTTTAGGTCATCCAGCATTCCCTACTCTTCACAGCCTTGCCCTTCACCCAAACAGGAGCATATTTTCTCTCGACTCTTGTTATTTCATGTTTGAAGGCTTCCTACTTCCCAGCCATTCCTTTGCTTTCAAGTATCTGCTCCCAATCAACTTTTGAAGGTTCTTGTCCAATACTGTCAAAGTTAGCCTTCCTGTAATTTAGAACTTTAGCTTTTAGATCTGGTCTTTCCTTTTCCATCTCTATTTTGAAACTGAGAATTATGAACATTGACCCCCAAAGTGCTTCACCACTGACACCTCAGTCACCTGCCTTGCCTTATTTCTGAAAGTGTAGGTCAAGTTTCTCCAGTAGGTACATCCATATACTAAATCAGAAAATTTTGTTGTGCGCACTTAACAAATTTCTCTCCATCCAAGCCCTTAATACTGTGGCAGTTCGAGTGTATGTTTAGAAATTTAAAATTTCCTACTATTACCAGTCTATTTTTTTCAGATAACTGAGATCTCTTTACAAATTTGCTTCTTAATTTCCTGCTGATTATTTGGGGGGGGGTCTATAGTACAATCCCAATAAGGTGATCATCTCATTCTTATTTCTCAGTTCCACCCAAATAACTTCCCTGGATGTACTCGGGAATATCCTCCCTAAGTACAGCAGTAATGTTATCCCTAATCAACTCACTCCTCTCTTGTCCCCTTTTCTATCCTTCCTGTAGCATCTATACCCTGGAACATTAAGCTGCCAGTTCTGTACATCCCTGAGCCACATTTCTGTAATCGCAATGATATCCCAGTCCCAAGTTTTCAGCCATGGCCTGAGTTCATCTGCCTTACCTGTCATGCTTCTTGCAATTGAAAAAAGTACAGCTTAATTTATCAGTCCTACTTTGTTCTCTGCTGTGTTCCTGTCTGCCCTGATCGTTTCAGTACTATCTCCCTGGCCTCAGCATCTGTAGCAAATCTCCCTGCCAGTATATTAGCCCCCTTCCAAATCAGATGCACCTCATCTTTCTTGTACAGGTTATTTTACTATTTACTGGTTTCTTGGTTTATTGTCTGAGAGTTTTCCTTGCTTGCTGACATCAATATAGTCAGATGTCTGGAAATGCCCTTGGCTTGGCACAAAATATAACCTAACCTGAGGAAAGGAGGAATCCACCGATTGGTGGATGTTAGTGAGCAGCTTTCTTTTGAGTCAGCAATGAGTGCAGTAGCTTTGTTAATTGTAAAACCAGCCCAGATTGTTCCTTAAACATTTGTGATTAAAATGAGTTGTTTATATCCGCCATCAAGTTAAGAATTGTTTAGTTTGCATTAACCTCCATTTTATAAGTTAAATGTTTCATTTATGTATTTATTTTGGGCAGGAATAGGTGTGCTCAGTTGTTAAGAATCTTCATTACAGGCTGGGCTTCAGTCTTGATTTAAAGTGGAATTTATTTCAATGTAAACTTTTGTATCTATTCAGTTAAATAACCTTCAAGAAAATGATAGAGCATTTAACCGGTTAACTCTGTGTTTAACAGCCTTGGATTCAAATTAGAAAGCTCTGCTTCATGTCATATGCCTTCAGTACCATGTTGCCAAAATGCATCCATTAGTTTAATATTGGAATGAGTTAAATGGTCAAGGAATGACTTTGGCTTCCAGTATTTACCGTAGAATACGTTGATAGCTCAGATAAAAACAAAGTGTTAATTTTCTGCCACTGATATTTTATATACCATGGAATAGTTCGTCTGTATCTTGTCTGCAACATACCATAAAAAGGTGAAGCAAGAGACTCCTGGGATCAGGTTAAAGTAAATTTCAGTTAATGACGTTGAGTGCACAGATCAATGTGTAGCAGACAAATTTAGCTACATGAATTTATATTTATGATACATGAGTTGCCACAATTTAGTTTGCATGTATTTCCTGATCAATGTGTCTTGCTTCACTATTTACTTCCTTAGTGCCATATCAGACTTCTCTTTTTAATGGCAGATTAGCATCTGGTATACATAGTTTAGTAATATGTGTATGTAGTATTAACGGCATGTCACTAGGTGTCATCATTGGAATGATTTACTGAATCAGTGAAACTTCAGCATATACAAATGCAAGTTAGCATGCACATCCTCATAGTAGAAATTTGAAAATTATTTTAAAATAAAGCTATGGATTCAAGTCCTGTATGCTGCAGAGATGCATAAATTGAACAGAGATGCATAAATTGAACAAGTGTCTTGGTGGTTCACTTGTCTTGAGCTCACACTTTAGATTTGATGATTATAATGTTGCATTGTTAGAGGTATTGTCTTTTCATTTGATTAGATTATTTCGATTATTTACAGTGTGGAAACAGGCCCTTCGGCCCAACAAGTCCACACTGACCTTCCAAAGAGCAACCCACCCAGACCCATTCCCCTACATTTCCTAGTTCAAATGTCTTTTGATTGCTAAACTGAGGCCCTGCTCAGTTCAGGTTGATAAGAATTCTGTGACTCAGCTTAAAGAAAGGCAGGCATATTTTCTTGTGCATTGGCCAACCCTTGTTCCTCAATCAACTCTAGTAAAGAAAGCTCTTTATGCATATTGACATATTTCCCCATAATGTAAGAGAGGGTGCACTTCAAAAGTACTTCATTGGGTATGAAGTGTTTTAGAATATTCTGATGATATAGCAGTGAAGACTCTAGAAATAGTCAGCAGCCCTGAGTAACATTAATGAGGAGAGACACAGTCCTTGTGGAGGCAAAGTCTGCCTTCACAGTAAGGGTATCCTCCTCCATGTTGTGATGGTTTTTAAACAGATCTAACAACTCCAGGCTAGGCATCCATGAGATGTATGGTCCATTAGCAGAATTATATTCGACATCAATATGTAACCTCGTGACCTTGTAAATTTCCAAATCTAGCACCACAGTGCCAGTAGATCACCCTGCTTCATGAAAAGTGCAGGAGGGCTTATCAGGTACAGAACTAGGCATACCTAAATTTGAGCTATAAACTCATTGCACTTTCAACACAGAAATTGCATGCCAAAAAGTCTAAGTAGCATACATTAGACAGAACTGAATGGTCCCTCTGCAGTCTTGCCATATCCAGCCATGCATGATGGTAAGCAATTAAACAACTAACAGAAGGAAACGGCTTCAGAAATATCTCCTCATTTTTGAGTGAGGCCAGCATATCAGTATATTTAAAAAAAAAACACAGAGGCATTTGTAAACATGTATCCTGAAGTGCAAAGTGGATGATGATCCAGCTTTGCTTCCTCCAAGGTTGTGGCCTTGACCATAGTTCAGCAATGGACACATGCTGCAGAACTAGCTATGTCCCTTGCGTAGCCTTTCCCCAACACTGGCAACTACCTGACAAATTGGAAGATTGCCCTGGTATGTCAGGTCCATAGAAAGAAAGCTAAAATCAATCCAGCATATTACTGCCATATTAGTCTACTCTTGCTTATCAAAGTGATGCAAGATGTTGTCAACGATGTTGTCAGTCAATACTCACTAATGTTCAGTTTAGAATCTACTAAGCTCATTCAACTCTTGACCTCCTAAAACCTTGTTCTAGATGTGGATAAAGTAGTTAACTAAGGGATAGTGCATGTGATTGTCTTTGATACTATATGACCGAGTATGCCACAAAGATTCCTAGTGAAGCTGGAGTCTGGGATTTAAAGGGCTAATCACTGTACTGAATAGAGTTATATCAAGTATAATGTCAGATGGTTATGGTTGTTGGAGGCCAAGCATCACAACCACAGGGTATCATTTCAGGTATTCTTCAGAGTAGTGTTCTTTACCTGATCACCTTGCCTTCATTGTCAGGTCAGACATATAATGTTCAGCACCCTTTGCAACTCTTCAAATGCAGAAGAACTTTGACAATATTGAGGCATAGGCTGATAGGTGGGAAGTGACATTTGTGCCACATGACTACCAAGTAATAACTTTCTCCAACATGAGAATCCAATCATCACTTGATATTCAGCTACCATTGCTGAGTCAATATCAGAGGGGTTGTGACTGACCAGAAACTGATTTCTATCCTTCAGGAGGAGGGGGAGGGGGAGCAGCCCCAAGTCATGATCCACATAGGTACTAGCAACATAAGTAGGAAAAGGGTGGGGATTTAAGGCAGAAATTGAGGGAGTTAGGGTGGAAGCTTAGTGCTAGAATAAACAGTTGTTATCTCTGGTTTGTTGCCCGTACCACATGCTAGCGAGGCAAGAAATAGGGAGAGAGAAGTTGAACACATGGCTATGGGGATGGTGCAGAAGGGAAGGTTTAGGATACCTCGATAATTGAGGCTCATTTTGGGATAGGTGGGACCTCTACACCTGAACCAGAGATGTACCAATATCCTGGGGGGGGGGGAAATTTGCTAATGCTGTTCGAGACGGCTTAAACTAATTCAGCAGGGGGATGTAGTTCCAGTGGTTGAGAGTAGTGAGGTCAGAAATGAGGTTTCAAGGTCGCAAGCACGCAGGAAGGTGGTTTGAAGTGTGTCTACTTGAACGCCAGAGGCATTCACAATAAGGTGGGTGAACTTGCAACATGGGTTGGTACCTGGGACTTCAAAGTTGTGGCCATTTCAGAGACATGGGTAGCGCAGGGACAGGAATGGTTGTTGCAAGTTCTGGGATTTAGATATTTCAGTAAGAACAGAGAAGATGGTAAAAGAGGGGGTGGTGTGGCATTGTTACTCAAGGACAGTATTACGGTGGCAGAAAGGACGTTTGAGGACTCGTCTATTGAGGTAGTATTGGCTGAGATGAGAAACAGGAAAGGAGAGGTCACCCTGTTGGGAGTTTTCTATAGGCTTCCAAATAGTTCCAGAAATGTAGAGGGAAGAATAGCAAAGATGATTCTGGATAGGGGAGCGAGAGTGACAGGGTAGTTGTGGGGGATTTAACTTTCCAAGTATGGACTGGAAATGCTGAAGATAGAGTAGTTTAGATGGGGTAGTTTTTGTTCAATGTGTGCAGGAGGGTTTCCTGACAGTATGTAAGCAGGCAAACAAGGGGCAAGCACACACTGGATTTGGTAGTAGGTAATGAACCTGGCCAAGTATTACATTGGAGGTAGGTGAGCACTTTGGTGATAGTGACCACAATTCTGTTTTGTTCAATTGAGCGATGGAAAGGGGTAAGTATATAATGCAGGGCAAAAGTTATTGCTGGGGGAAAGGCAAATACGATGCGAGAAGGCAAGATTTAGGATGCATAGGATGGGGAAGAAAACTACAGAGGAAATGTGGAGCTTATTCAAGGAACAGCTACTGTGTCCTTGACAAGCATGTACCTGTCAGGCAGGGAGGAAGTAGTCAAGCGAGGGAGCCGTGGTTTACTACAGAAGTTGTATCTCTTCTAGAGGAAGAAGAAGGCTTATGTTAGGATGAGACGTGAAGGCTCAGTTATGGTGCTTGAGAGTTACAAGCTCGCCAGGAAAAAACTAAAAGAGATCAGAAGAGCCAGGAGGGGACGTGAGAAGTTGTTGGCAGATAGGATCAAGGGAAACCCTAAAGCGTTTTATAGGTATATCAGGAATAAAAGAATGAGAAAGATTAGTGTCAATCAAGGACAGTAGTGGGAAGTTGTGTGTGGAGTCAGAAGAGATGGGAGAAGCGCTAGATGATTATTGTCAGAATTCACACAGGAAAAAAGCACTGTTATCGAGGTGGGTAAAGTGTTGGAAAAGGTTATAAGAGATAAGATTTATAATCATCTAGAAAGGAATAACTTGATCAGGGGTAGTCAGCATGGATTTGTGAAGGGTAGATTGTGCCTCTCCAACCTTTTATTGAGTTCTTTTGAAAAGGTGACCAAACAGGTGGGTGAGGGTAAAGTGGTTGATGTGATGTATATGGATTTCGGTAAGGCTTTTGATTAACTTCTCCACTGTCAATTATTACAAAAAATTAGAGGCATGGGATTGAGTGTGATTTAGTGGTTTGGATCAGAAATTGGCGAGCTGAAAGAAGAGAGAGGGTGCTGGTTGATGGGAAATGTTCATCCTGGAGTTGTTACTAGTGGTGTACTGCAAGGATCTGTTTCGCGGCCACTGCTGTTTGTCATTTTTATAACTGTCCTGGATGAGGGCGTAGAAGGATGGGTTAATAAATTTGCGGATGACACTAAGGTCGGTAGAGTTGTGGATAATGCTGAAGGATGTTGCAGGTTACAGAGGAACGTAGATAAGCTGCAGAGCTGGGCTGAGAGGTGGCAAATGGTGTTTAATGTGGAAAAATGTGAGGTGATTCACTTTGGAAGGATTTACAGGATTAAAGAGTACTGGGCTAATGGTCAGATTCTTGGTAGTGTAGATGAGTAGAGAGGTTTGTGTCTGTGTACATAGATCACTGCAAGTTGGACCCAGGTTGATAGGATTGTTAAGAAGCCATATGGTTTGTTAGTTTTTATTGGTAGAGGGATTGAGTTTTGGAACCATGAGGTCATGTTGCAGCTGTACAAAACTCCGGTGCAGCTGCACTAAAAAGTATTGCGTACAGTTCTGGTCACTGCAATATAAGATGGATGTGGAAGCTTTGGAAAGGGTTCAGAGGAGATTTACTAGGATGTTGCCTGGTATGGAGGGAAGGTCTTATGAGAAGAGGCTGAGGGAGTTGAAGCTGTTTTCATTAGAGAAGAAGGTTGAGGTGACTTAATTGATACCTATAAGATAATCAGAGGGTTAGATAGGGTGGACAGTGAGAGCCTTCCTCTAATGGTGATGGCTAGCACGAGGGGACATAGCTATAAATTGAGGGGGGATACATAAAGGACAGATGTCAGAGGTAGTTTCTTTACTCAGAGTAGGAGAGACGGAATGCGCTGCCTGCACAGTAGTAGACTCGCCAACGTTTAAGGGCATTTAAATGGTCATCAGATAAACATATGGATAAAAATGAAATAGAGCACTTTTCAACCCTGCAACTTCTACCTCAAAAAAGGAGCAGGTGCACACTGAAACACCTGCTAGTTCTCTTCCAAATGCTTTGCCAATCTGTGTTGAAACGAAATTGCCATTCTTTCGCTGTAGTTGATCAAAATCCTGGAACTCCTTTCTTAACAGCATTTTGGTATACATACGGACTAGAGCAATTCAAGAAGGCAGCTTGTTGTCATCTTCTCAAGGGCAGTAAATAAAGACAGGCAGTAAATATTGGCATTGGCATTAATGCATCAATCGCACGAATGAATTTAATAAAAATGCCAACAGCCCTCAAAAGTTGCACCTCGGCCATGCTCTGTTAAATGAAAATAATTACCATGAGACGACTTCCTGTCTGTTGAATGCTCTGTACCTGTATCTGGAAATCTTTTTAGCACTTCTATCTCACTGAGAAGCTTCAGGCCAGTCTATATCCAGTAACTTGCTCTGAACACCCTCCTCCTGTTTTGACAAACCAGAACATTTCTAGAACAGCCAGCATTATAACAAAAGTCACTTTGCACTCTTTCACAATGTTAGTTGGTTCCTTTGTTCAGCATATGCACCAAAAGTTTTTCAGTTCTTTCTTGGGCCACACCCAATTTATGTAACAAGTTATATTCAAATGTATCCATTAGCTTTAGAGCTGTGTTGTTTACAAAGAGACAAACAAATAAGGCTGAAATGGTACCTTCAGTAGTGGAGGTAATTACTATGAGCCTTTTTCAAATGACTTTTTGATTATTGGATTTTACGCAATTGAGATTCTGATTCCAGCTAACTTGTCACAGCAAATAAGCAGAATTTTGTGCTATGCAGGCCTCTTGTAATTTCTGAGGTGTTCTATGTAAAATACTGCAGTATTTTTCGATTAAATCCTGTTTTAATTTATGTTGGTAATGTTGTAATTCAGACTTGATGTACTTTATGTCAGTATTGAAAAATGTGGTGCTGGAAAAACACAGCAGGCCAGCCAGCATCCGAGGAGCAGGAGAATCGACGTTTTGGGCATAAGCCCTTCAGCAATTCCTGAAGAAGGGCTTATGCCCGAAACGTCGATTCTCCTGCTCCTCGGATGCTGCCTGGCCTGCTGTGTTTTTCCAGCACCACATTTTTCAACTCTGATCTCCAGCATCTGCAGTCCTCACTTTCTCCTACTTTATCTCAGTATGTGCATCTTGATGCAAAGTTTATCTACAGTTTTCAAGTTTCACCTTCATTAGATCAAGCTCTTTTACCTCTGCCACTCGCCAAAATTAGACTGTTCTTTTAAATGGAACCTTTTACATGGATGGGATGAAGTCTATCTATAAGGATCAAAATCAGTGTCCTTATCTGCAGTTATTGGTATTGATGGAAATGGACAATGTATTTACCAAACTGTCTGTGGACTGAGAATCCTGTGGCACTGAGAGGTTGACAGTGTGATCGCTTGGATTTACTCAGTTTAGTAGAAATTTTTTAAATTAAAAATTAACATTTTATAAAATTTATACTTGGTCTGATGGAGCTGTTGTTATTTCAGCATGTGTCCAGTAAACACTGAATTTCGTATTGAATTTCAAACTGATCATGGGCATTGGCTTCCTATTTTTGTCTGTTGCAGTAACAAGCTTACTACTATGGTTGTAAAGTTTTGATTTGAGTAACAGCTGACCCCAGTAGTTAGGATCTTTTTCTTCATGTAGTCAAGATTCAGCGTAACAACAAAATTGGAGAAAAACTACCAGCTAATTGCCTCCATTGTTCATTCTGAATCTCTGCATAAGCTTAAAAATAATTGAATGACAGCATGAGCCTTGTGCATGTACTAAGCAAGAGGTTGACAGCACACTTGCTAAGAATGTAACGTGCATGCATCATTGCACTCAACTTTTTATTTGTGGACGTTTCTCTTTTTTGAGGTTAGATTTTTGGGGCTGTCCAGAGGTAATACATTTTATGAATAGTGACCCCCCATTTGTTGATTTTCCAGTAAGAAGCCACATCAACCCATTCAAGACCCCCCAAGATCTTGAATGTTTCAATCAAGACACATCTTATTCTTCTAAACTTGAGTAGATATAAACTTGGCTGCTTCAAGTTAACTCACCTATTCCAGCTCTTAATTTGGTAAACCTTCTCTGAACTACCTCCAAGACATTTGCATCCCTCCTTTAAATAGTGACCGATACTGTGCACAGTACTGCAGATTTCTGGTTGACTTGATACTTAGTTTTGGTTTGATTATTTGAGAGTTAAGGTTCGTATTACCTTTTTGTTCTCTTGTGAGAAATGTTGTGGTCATTAATTGTAACATGAGTTTTAGCTTTGCCAAGTATTACATGTGGTTATGGTTTTTTGAGATTTTGAGATGTAGGTTCTCCAGAACATTGAATGGTTATATTCAATGTCTCGCAATAAAAGCTATTCGATTTGCATTTTTATGAGCATGGCCACTTGAGGTGCGGCTTTCCCCATGTATCCTTAGTCCTCCTTTCCTCGTCACTCATTCTTACCACATCAATAATATATTTAAAGTTTGTTTCTCAAGCGACTGTTTGCGCTCTATGTCCTGCATGTTTTTTGTGAAGGTTTGGGAAATCACCGTGACCAGCAACATGTCAAAACCTTTGATTTGCATAGTGGACAGAAACGTTCACTTTTGTGAGAACTTCCTTAATTCTGATTTGTTTTCTCTTGAAAGAAATCTGAAATTATTTGTTTTCTCTTGAAAGAAATCTGAAATTATCAGTGGTTACGACACCACTATTCAAAAATAACTATTTGCTTGAGAGCAAAAGTTGAAAGGGGTTAAACATCAACAGAATGTCAAACCAGGATGCCTAAAGGAAACCTTGTGCAAATACGGTGGCACAGTGGTTAGCACTGCTGCCTCACAGCGCCAGAGACCTGGGTTCAATTCCCGACTCAGGCGACTGTCTGTGTGGAGTTTGCACATTCTCCCTGTGTCTGCGTGGGTTTCCTCCGGGTGCTCCGGTTTCCTCCCACAGTCCAAAGATGTGCAGATCAGGTGAATTGGCCATGCTAAATTGCCCGTAGTGTTAGGTAAGGGGTAAATGTAGGGGTATGGGTGGGAGATTAGATTAGATTACATTACAGTGTGGAAACAGGCCCTTCGGCAGGTCGGTGTGGATTTATTGGGCCGAAGGGCCTGTTTCCACACTGTAATGTAATCTAATCTAATCTACAGTGTGGATAATTTGTAAT